>NW_009618061.1:0-24163 GCF_000690535.1 Cariama cristata | reverse complement strand
GCACTAGAATTAAAATGCAAGAAAAGAATGAAATAAAGCAACATAAAATACAATAAAAGCTGTAGTGGCAATTCCCATCTGGGTTGTTTTTTTCACACTTGCAGGATTAAAATGAATAACTGATGTACTCAGAAATCTCATGAAAAAGAGCTATCGAATTCATTAATCTGGGGAATTAAATTATATAGAATAGATTCTCTAAGACATTGAAGTTATAGATAGATTCAATGAATAAAATGTCTCAACTTATAGGTAGATTCAATGATTAAAAAGTCCCTATCCATTTACTAGTGCAAAGTTCCCGAAGAATATTTATGATATTTATAATATTTACCAATGTTATTTAGGAAAGTTGTAGTGTGGCAGACCTGGTTTATGATTTTAATCTGCCTGATTGCTAAATGTTACATAAAGCAGAAAGTGTGGGGAAATAGGGCAAAATTGAACAGGCAGAAAAAGAAAACTGCTATTGTTCTCAGAGTTAGTGGGTGATCCCTTAGTGGGTGATCTCAAATCAGTTCAAAGTAAAAGATTTTTAGTTCATGATCAGGAGGCTGAGAAGCAGGGAATTGTCTGAACTAAGCAAATACTTAATTGTTTTTTATTACTTATTCTGTCACATCCATCTTGACACTACCCAGCACAACAGTTGACTATTCCACGCTCTTATTTTAATCCAAAAGAATGCAGTGTCCTTAAATAAATCATGCTGCCCATGACAAAGTGATGCGATTCATATCACATTCTTCGAGAGACTTCTCCTTCAGTCTTGCTCTTTCACATCTTTCTTGTTACCTGTTAACTGTATCTGTGGACTGGGAACAATAACAACTAACTCCGGTCCCATTGTTTTCACTAGACTGCAAAATTCAAAGTGTGCGGTCCTCCATTACTGTTAAAGCCACAGGGATTTTATGGAGTTTAACAGCTCTGTTTGGAGAACTTTCTCGGTTTGGGGTACTTTCTTGAAATAAACTCTTAGTAAACTAGTAACGTAACTCATAGCCTCTCTTAACGTGGAAAGTACTACTGTTACCATACCCTGGTTTCTTGTTCCTTTTCATTCCCCTTGACTTTTTGATTGGCTTACTATCCAACATACTACTACTTTTGAGACAGCATGGAGCAATCAAATCCCATTTTTCACTAACTAAGGAACTGACACATATTTATTAAATATATATATAATCCATTAACAGTGGACTTTATAGACCTAAATAATTGAAGACCATTACTGTCTGCAGGATATGAGTTCTGGCTTATACAAACTAGTGAATTAAGTCTTTGTCCATTCAGTTACTATGGTAACTTTCTGGACTTCCCAGTTTCAGCTGGCTTGCAATGAATTAAAGTCAGAAACTCTGACAGACTCCTGAAAGAAGGGGTGTTATGTGGATGAAACTAGCTTTAAAGAAGTGAGATATCCATAGAAACCTATTTCAGTAATTTCTTTTTTGGGGGACAAATTTAAACAATCTGATTTAGTGAATCATGACTTCTTTGAGAGCTCGTGCATATTCACGTGTTTATATGCGTTGAAGTTATCCACTCAGCTGTGTAGGAACCAGAGAATGCTCTCAAGCCTGACAAAGGAAAGGAAACATCTACAAAGCAGACATGCTGATGATGAGGTCCAAGGCCAAGAAGCAGCTTGAAAAGTATCCACTCATTTCAATGGACTTTGAAGTGCTATTTCTTCACTACAAATTTTCATGAGACACTGTGAAGGGATGAACATTGAAAGAAGTACCCAAAGTCTTACACATCAGTTTCACAAAAAATATGCCTATTTCTATGAAGAAGTCTCCTGTCTCCTACCCCGGGATTTTCTTAAAATACTATTTCCTAGAGGAAACTCCCCCACTCCTCTCACAAACGTAGTAATTAATGCAGTGAGGGATGGGAAATACAATCCATGCTTGTTTTTCCTGCTCTTCTCCATGAGTTGCTAGCTGAATTTACAGAGACATATAACAGTTACCAATACAAATAGTAATAAAATTCACTGAAATGGTCATGACAGAAATAGTCCTAGTCATATTTTGCCAGCTAAACATCATGAGTCTCTAAATTTTATAGGCAAGTTTCCAAAGTCAAAAGTTGTTCTTATATAGTTTTTTCTATTTTAGAAAATTAATATAAATAATGGTATGAAATTACTTGTAGAAAGTCAATTTTCCTCATGCTATATTTTCAAGTCTCATTTAGTTTGGTGTTGGCTGGTTTGGGGCTTGGTTTTGGTTTTTTTTTTTTAAACTTTGCCTTGTTACTTTGTTTCTTTATTCAGAAAATTTATTCAGGAAATTAATATTTCACCTTTACACATTCTTATTGAAAAGAAACACAGAAATCCTGGAGTTGTTAGCTCTTCAAACATGCATCATCTGTGGATAAGTTTCCTATTTGCAAAGACCTTACGTTTCTTCCTTACTTCAGCTTGCAAGCTTTACGTCTCCTGCTTGTCAACACAATTCTTCATGGATCTTTGAAATCTTCTCAGACTACTTCTGCCTTCCGTAAACTCTGCTCCTTTCTTGACTGCAGAACTTCTTTTGGTAGTACATGTTGTGCCACTTCATCATCAAGGTCTGATAACAGTGGCGTCTGTGATTTTCTTAATCCATTCTCTTAACCTCCTTTGTTCTGAGGAAACTACTTTGACCATGCAACACACCACACTAATGTCACAGCACCAACGCTAGCCTTTGGTGGTTCTAGTATTGCTTTGAAACAACTGCTGCTTTCTACCAGACATGGGGCTCTTGCCATGGGGCTCTTGCATTGGATTTCTGCAACTCCTATGGATTTCAGATGAAAGCACACAAAACTGTTCCAGAAGTAATATTTCTGAATAACTTCAATTGAGCTAAACTGGATATGTGTCTATAGGTTTTAGCTAAATCTGACTTTTAAAGCTGAGGAGAAAATCAAAACATGCACAGGACCTGCCTGCTGGTTTCCACAGCCCTACTCTATGGCAGCGTGCACGGCCCAGGAGGCAATTCATCGTGCGAATATCTCCCATGGACTGAAAGGCCACTGACCCAGCACACTTGGTGCTCCTTTCCAATGCAGGTCTGACTCCATGTCTTACTTCTTTCTTTCCTAATCACTGCATGAAAGTCAAGTCTTGTATTTTAAACTCCAGGCTCTTCTAGTCTCTCACTTCTTGTCACTTATCAATCACCGTCAATCCTACCTTATTAAAGTCACCCTGGCCAGGATTTCCTTTTAGTGTGAACTCCTATTTCTGCATCTTTCCTCCACTTGCTTCTTGGCTTAAGAAGCTTCTTCGGGTGAAAGAAAAAGTAAATGATTTTTAAAAATGTTGAGTTTGATTGTGCATTTTAACACTCTAGTAATACATTAAGTACTAAGGATACCTGCTCAGTTGGTGATACAAAAGATAAGGCTACAAAGTACATAAGCACTCTTGAAATAGGCAAAATTACCCTCTGAATGACTCACAGGGACTCTGGCTCAACAATATAATACAGCACAATTTATTTTTTATAATAGGTTTCTATGAAGTAAAATATGAAAAGAAATCTGTACAAAGAAGTCTGATTGAGCGATAACATTGAACAGAGAAGCAACAGGCTCACACAGGTAACGAGGGGGTAATGACACACAGACCAGAGAGGGAAAAAAACTTGGATAAAGATGCAATAAACTATTATTACACATGAGTTACAGAGGTGGGGACAGAACTGATGGGTGTGTAGGTAGTTCATCAATCTTAGGTGCAAATAGAAAAACAGTTTTTAAATGAAGAATGGGAAAAAAGTGGGGAGGGACCCTCAGTGCCCTAGCTTCTCAATGAGAAAGGACAATTCTATGTAGGCTGGGAAGAGGAAGAATCATGTTGTAGTAAGGTAAAAACTGATTGGAAAAGGAAATAAATATATAGAATCAAAGAATCATAGAATCATTATGGTTGGATGAGACCTCAAAGATCATCAAGTCCAACCGTATACCCAATGCCACCATGCCCGTTAAACCCACTAAACCATGTCTCGAAGCACCACATCTAAATGTTTTTGGAACACCTCCAGGGATGGTGACTCCACCACCTCCCTGGGGAGCCCGTTCCAATGCTTAACGACTCTAACAGTGAAGAAATTCTTCCTAATGTCCAACCTGAACCTCCCCTGGTGCAACTTGAGACCATTTCCTCTTGTCCTACCCCGTGTGAAAAGTTAAAAAAAAAAAAAAGACAGAACAGAAAATATGGAGAAATAACAAAGTATTTTGCTAGCTTCAAAGAGAACTGGGTGCCTGGCTTTCTTCTATCAAGAGTATTAGTCCAGAAAATAAGTAATCTTATCAACTAACAATATCAATTTGCTGAAATAATATCAGCTGAATTTTGGGAGTTACTTTGAAGTCTTTAGCCATATTGAATTTTTAATCTAATTTTCTGCTGCTCTCACTTTTTTTTTTTTTTTTTATTTCCCCCTCTAAAATAATGTAATATACTTGAAGAATGACCAGAATTTAAGGACTTGAGACAAAAGTGTGTTAAAAAGGCAGCATTTTACCAGAAGTATGTGTGGGTGTTCAAGGCACTAAATAATAGATAGGGACTTTTCAAAGACTATTTCCTACATAGATATAATACATTACAAAAACCACCCAACAACACAGTACGACCTGAACAATGACTTTTAGAAAGGCAAGTTTCAACACACATTCTAGCAGAGTTCCTGACTTTCTGATTAATGGATTTTTAGTCAAAAGGGAATTTATAATTAATAAGAATGTCCCAAGATATCTTAATTCAATTCGAAGTAAGGACTGTGTTGAATAATAATTGAAGTATAAACAGTATTTTCCCCCCTCATTTTGCAGGAAGAGATATGTTGCGTATACCAAGTAGCAAGGTAATAAGAGAAAGTGGAATTTTATTTTATGGATAAGCATGAAAATAATGGACCAAATATTTATGCTCTGAGATATCATAGGAAGAAAAGGCAACTTGACTACAAAATGTGCCAAGACCTAGGTCCTGGATACTATGCAACTTAGATTTTTTTAATTTTTTTTTTTTTTTTTAACCTGAAACTATTCTCTGATGTTATGTTAGAATATAGGAATATCAGAGGAGCCTAAAGTAACTCATATTCTTTAAAAATAGCTTTAAAGTCCAGAATTTTTGGAGGATGCAATATCAATAGCTAGAAAAGGCATTCTATTTTTAGGATTTTTTTAATGATTTTCATAAAATGTTATTCCATTTAAAAAAATTAATAATTTGCACAATTTCAAATATGACAGGTTTTGTTGGACTATACCTGGAATATTTTATTCCACACCTTGAAACAGAACAGAAAAGAAAAGAAATCCTTTTTGAAAATCTTTCACATGAAATTGATTATACAACACCCTTTATTTGGCCTGGATGACCTATCCTGTTCTGAATTCCTCAGAACCTGGAAAGTGCTTACAAAGCTTAATGAGATTATGCAAGAACAGCACTGAATTAATATATCATTGGTATATGAGACAGATCAAAAAAGGATATTAGCCTTTAACATAATTGATAGAATGAGTGAAGAAAGAGGATAACATATGTTCCTGGTAGTGGAGCAGAAGAGTGAAATATTAAAAAAGGAAGAAGGGAGAGATAAGACTCTGCTCACTGCAACCTAAGCAGGACTGAAACTGAGGTTACTCCATTACAGGAGATAATGGAAGGTCGATCAGCTGAGAACCAGACTGAAGGAATAAAAAGGCAAGAAACAATATTATATTTCTAGCAAATTTGTCAATTAAGTCTTATCCATCTCTACTTTTCACTATTTTGAAAACTACAAATACTCTTCAGTTTGTTGTCTCTATCAAAAAGTAGGCAAATTCTACCCTTTCCCATCTCATGTTATTGCAGCCTTTCTGAGGGAGGTGCATTCTTTCAGCATTTTTCCAACTCACTTCTGCTGTGGTGGTGCACAGAGTGGATGTATGTATGTGAGCAAGAGGCGTTGTCTGTTCATGGATTTAAATTGTATCTTTAAACTGTACCAGAACAAACTTTCTAGCTTATGATGAAAACTCTTAATACTGTTAAAAGTAATTATTCCGTGCTTTATTTACCTCAATGTGTTTTATTAATAAACAGAGTTCAAAGTGAGTTAATGAAAATAAAAACTTATCTTTTTTTCTTTCCTCACTTTTTTTTAATGTGAAGAAATGGTTTCTTTAACTGCTTGTAAGGGACCGTTTTTATGATTATTTATTTATTTTATAAAGGAGTCCTGGTAAGTTTCCCCAAATATAAGCATTTGAATCTGATTTCTGTTCAGTTTCCGTTGACATAGACTGGATGATTTCATTTAAGGGTGTTTCTGATTTACCTCATTCTAAGTGGAAAATTGACTCTGAAACCAAATCCACCAGTTTAACAATAAGTCAAATTATAGCAAAAAGCATCCACTTTAACTGAAATGTTGAAGCTTCTTTTCATCCTTGGGCATTTCAAGTTTGGAGGAATTAAATCTCCTCAAAAACTGTGGTAAAGGTGAATTCATTGCTCTATTAGTTTTAATGTATGCAAAGAATAATTATGAATGAAAGCAAAAAAAAAAAAGGATCCTCAATCCTAAGGAGAGTTTTGGAGTATTTCATGAAGTGCCTTCCTGAAAATCATTTGGCAAACGGATTCAAGTGTGAATTGCAGAATGTGGTCCTTTACATCGTTACCCTGACAAGTGGTTCTTCACTACTGAGTGGTATCCTGCAGAGCCGAAAATGTTCCAGTAGGATTTGCCCAGTGAATCAAACATCTTGTAATTGGATTTGCTACTCCTTGACAATAAAAAGCAAATGCCAGGAGGCAAGAATTTCTGTTTTTACTGTGTACATGTGTTAGTCTTTTTAATCAGCAAAATATTTATGCTAAAAGACATGAGTTTAGTTATAATTTTCTGTACTGCAAACTCTCTTAAAAATAAATAATAGTCATAGTAAAGGAAAGCTGCAATTAAAACAAAACATTTACTTATTTTTAGTGTAGAGAGTGCAGTGTACCACAACTACTGGCATAACTGAATCTTTTAGTGTCTCAGCATCTGTTTACTAAATTGACTTTTTCACAAGAATAAAATTACTGAAGCTACGAATTACTGCAGAAAATGAACATAATTTTTCATACAGTTAAGTCCAAAGGTAAGCATTTCAATTTTTCTTTAGCTAGGAAGCATCTGGACTGAAGTAGGATGTAGCTGTATGGCAGAATACTCTGTGAAAAAGAACTAAATATAATCATTAATTTACCAGTGTTTAGACAAGAGACACAGATATTCCTACTTCATTTTTCCTTTCTTTTTCTTCCTTACAAGAAAGTGAAGTAGGAATATCTGTGTTTCTTGTCTATGAAACTATTCACCGAATAACTTCTGTTCTTCAGTTAACAACATGTGGGAAAGCCGTACTTCCAAAAGAAGAGAAGATGCCACACCAACCAGGGAGAAATCCTGAAGGCTGAATTACCTCCAGGGAATCTGCTGGAGCTCTGCATGTGTGTCAGTGTGATGTTCTCAGTGAAACCTGCTGGTCCCTTTGTGGGATTTCCATAGACTCCAAAAGAAACCTTTAATTTTTCTTTATTACTTTCTGATGTGCCAGATTTAATTTTAATACTGTCTTGGTTTCAACTGAAAAACAGTAACGTAAGCACTCACAGGGAAAGTTTACAGTAATATCAGGATGCCTTTGGCTCCATCCATACGCAGCGTTTGCCTTAACCAGCACTCCCAAAGGTCCCCTCTGCAGAAGGCAAGCATTCTGGCAGAGTCTTACCCACCAGAAGTTTATCCTTCCCCACACACTCTGTTCTGTTGATGGGAACGGTGTGGGTGACTCTTTTTCTGCTCAGACTTTATAGATTGGTTCGGTCATCTTTACCAGGCTGTTTCTAAACGAGCCCAATGGAATTGCAGCGAGAAGTCTTGAGTCTCCCTCTGCTTTGGGCATGACTGAAGTGTTTGAGGCTGCCCTTCCAGCTCTGTGTAATATGATTGATAACAGGGAGTGAATTAACGATTTCATGCTTCAAAATCATGAGAATCTTTGTCCACCGAGTCACAGCAGTGGCAGCAGTCACCTAAGGTAAGCCAAATATAGGAATACCCAGCCAGACCCAGAAATATTGAGCTGGTCCCAGCTATGTATATCTCCAGTAAACTGCAGATCAGCAATCAGTTGCTCAGTTCTAAACATACTGGTGGGACAGGGTTGAAAAAAGCGAGAAACTGGCTATCTCATCTTGTATGCTGACATTCATTAGGAAATAGGCACTGTGAAGCCAGTTTTACATGACAAAGTTCAAATGGAATAGAACAGCGCCAATAGTCACTGGCTTTAACTCAGAAAAAGGGTATTTCTCTGTGTTGGTTTACTCGTGTTTTTTGGTGACTAATCTAACTTCACCAAGAGAATGAGAACGACCAAAGATGCTGTGGTGTGAGGTTGTAAAACACAGAACATGTCACCCCATCCTCTATACTATATCCTTTGGCTTGTGGGCTGAACCAGAAAGAGTTCTGCCACTTGTGTTCTTCAGTCGCTGCAGGAAATCTCACCCTTCATCTTTGACTTCTTTCCCCCCAGTTAAAACAAATGTCCATTTTCCCTATGGTTCCTATAGGTTTCTAATGGGAGACATAGGATTTGAAGAAATAAATACTACAATTAGATACCATAAAAGACATTCTGAACCTCTAGAAAGGACAGACTTCTGGCTACCACTTGTCATGCTTTGAAGACTCAAGGTTTTGTCATCTGAAATGGCATCTGGGTTTTTTCTACGGTGCCACAGATATTCTGGTAAAATACTGGGGTCAGAGAATATGTGTTAATATACTACCCAGAAAGATAATTAGTAAACCATTATAAAACAATAGGAATGACAGGATTTCTAGTCAGTCAGCTCTATGCTGATTAAAATCCACAGACTTAAAGGCACTAATCAACTAACAAATTCATTTCTCTAAAGCTATTTTGACGGTGTATAACTGACAGATAATTACTCTGGCAATTCTATATAATAGTTTGAAGTCCTTCCCTAATGGTACAATAGCATATTTACAAAATGAAGAAAATAATATACCAATTAGAATGAAGTGATATTTATTTCATCTTCATAACATCTAAGGAATTGCTCTCCGTGTAAGTGAAGTGCTGGGTGACTAGTGAAGACACATGCAGCCATACTGTGTTAATATGCACTACCAGTCAACATAATTTGGTCATATGTCACATCAAGACATGCGTTAAAGAGGACACTTCTCAAGGTTAAATGGTAGCTTTTAAAATACATAGTTGTGCAACAGACTAGCAAGACTATTGTTGATACAGCTCTAATTAATTGACTTGAGATATTATTACATTTTAGATGTTAATTCTGATAGCCACAGTAGAATTAAATTTAGCATATTTGTTAGACATAGCAGTCCAAATTAAAAAAAACAAAAGAAATGTGTGAAAAAACAGAAAGTCAAAAAAGACTAAATTAAAATATTTAGATTCGATAGAAATAATAGCTGAAACTAAAACAATACTAATCATAAAGAAAATAAATCAGGCAGATAAACATCAACTGAGAAGCATTATAGAAAAGGTGACCTAAGCTACACCAGCACTGATATCAAATTTACCCATTCACAAAAATCAATCAATCACACAATATGTATGTGTGGCATACAACAACTGTGATATTCAGGAAAAAATGAAGTCCAAACAGCAAAAGAAATCCTTGCAAATTTTAGTCCTTTCTTCTCACTGTTGCTTTTTATCAACTCAGTTAAACATTACTGTCACAACAGTGACTTCTCCTGTGCCAATCTGCAATGATAGTTATCAATGGAACCAGAGGGCAAATCCAGCACAGCGGGAGCTAAACATGCCATATTTGTTCCCTAGAGGTTTAGTATGCCTTTTTCTAGTGTCTCCAAATAAAATACTTAAAATACATGAAGAATGGAAAACACACATAAAAAAATATCTTGGCACTGATTGCAAAAGATCAAATCACAGCTAAAAATAAATGAAAATTGTAATGAAGAGTTTCTAGCACACCAAACCTGTAAAAAATATTATCTGCCTCTAGGTGAAATTCAGCAACAGTAAGAAGCAGCAGAAATAGGATTTAGTCCACTAGTTTGCACAGTCTGGAAGATTTTATTGTTATTCTATAGGGATTAAAAAAAAAAAAAGTCACAAAACATACGCATTAATTAAACTAATTGATATATATACGATTAATTTTTGGGGAATTCTAGAAATAATATAACCTAGGTGTCTACCATGTTGTGTGAAACCTAAACTGGTCAACGAAAATGAGTCTATATACAGTCTTTTCTGGAAGGAAAATAGAGCAGCAGCACTATAGTCCACTAGGATTATCAGTAATCAGCTATATAAAATGCAACTAGGACAAAGAGCCAGCAGACATAGTACAAATGAACAAATGTATAGTTGAAACTATGCAGGTTTCTATCCATTCAAGCTTTTTCTAACACAGTAATCTGTAGGTGTTACTTACAAATATAATTTCTTCTTTATCCTATTAAGTGAAAATTAAAGATAGCAACATACAAGGGAGACAAATTTCACTATAGCCATAACACGGATGCACAAAACAGAACTTGCAACTGAAACAACATCATGTTAGGCCTCTACTTGAGATAAGAAATATGTTTCAGAAGCTGCATATTAATGAATTAGATTGGCTTACCTGAATTTTTCCACTTCGTTGTTTGCTTGATGTTATTACAATAAGCAAAGACACACCAAATTCCACAAAAGGAATGTCTTTCAGTCTGGCATTTATGATTCTGCTCAGTACTTTCAAGGACAGAGAGATTTGTTTTTCTCAGGAGTCACTGTTTCAAAATCCTGCTGTAAGGTAGGATCAAATACGTATACGAGATGGTCTTAATGGTCTCTAGTTATGCAATATCTACCACGTCCCTTGTTACCGTATTCCAGTGTTTTATTACCTCCTAATTAAAAGGCTTTACTTACATCAAATTATGGGGGTTTTCTTACAAAATTAAGTTGTTTTTTCCTTATTCTTCAGTTAACAGAACTGGAACAGAATTTATCTTCAGCTTCACTGTAAACTTTTGTTTAGTTTTTTTTTTTAATGCTTTAGAAAGCTGGTTTTTTGCCCACCCTTAGTCTTTTATTTTTTTGCACATGCAAATATATAACTTCACTATGTCCCAGAGGCTATATTTTTTAAACCTCTTATTCTTCCTATTGTTACTCTTGCAATGCTAGGCAGTAACAGGTATTATTTTGTAATATAATGACATGGTCCTAATTTAAAATAAATTGCTATTATTAAAATAAAGGGAATTCAGAACCAAGTCAGAATCACACCTAAGACTAATATCTAGTTTTAAATGGTAACAGGATGTCACTTGGCGGTGATTCTAGAACAAACCTAACAAAGAACTCCGCAATATTGTGCCAAGTAGGTAAATCTGTTCCTAGTCTACAAGAAACTTGTGATTTTCATTGGATGTAAAAGGAAGATACTGCTGTAAAAGCTATGGCCTGCTTATTACAACTGCAATTGATATTCTCATTACTTTGTTCTAACTATCGGCCTCTATTATTGCAATCTAATGCAAGTGAGAGAGAGTGGAGATGTACTTCCTGAAGAAAGGACAGGAGCAGAACAATGGTCCCCATTTCTCTCATTCCCCTGGGAAATTATTAGTGATAGCTCATTTGCTCGTCTCTGAAAATATATTTGTCTTTTTTTTTCAATGAGAGATTATTCTATTAAAAATTTATCTATTTGTGCATATTACTATAGCACCTAAAAGCTCTGTGCTCTTACTAATCCTTCCTTCTGCTGCATATTATAATTATAACACAGAGTATAAGGTCATTTCATTTACAATGACCTTACAAATTGAGTGTAAAACAAGAGACAACTGATGGATAAGGAAAGGCAGAGGAGTACAAGGGAACAATGAGACAATACTAGTCACTGTGATAGGCAGCAGCCTCAGCACAGAATCACCTTAAACACTGTGAACACTTTTTTCCCTTTAAGTAGGTAACTTAAGCAGGTAACACTGAAATTTAGAATTTTTTAAGGAAAGACTAGAAATAGAGAAAGCAATAAGAAATTACTTTCTGGATGTTTTACAAGTGCTGCTCCTGAGAGTGAGTTACAGTCTGTGGAACAGAAAGAAGGTGATTGTTTCACAAAAGAACAATCGGATTTAAAAAGAATGGTGACACGTGCTGGCCAGAGGCTGGAGGCAGTGTCTCAATGCCAGATGAGTAGGAAGATGTTGGAAGCAAATATGCTTTGAAAGGTCCTGAAAGTAAAGGCAAATTGAGTACGTCTGACACAGCAGAGAAGAGAAAACCAAAAATACATAAAACTCTCAATTCCATTACATAGCTTTATGTTTTTTTACAATAATTGAAGTTAAAATCTTTTTATATACATAACAGAGTGCAAAGTCAAAATCTAAAAATGTTTATTGCCCCTTAATTTGCCTGAGACATGACACTTGAATTTGTGTATCGTAGGTTATTAACATAAATTGGTAAAGAGGAGACACTGAAATGGACCAAAATATTAATTATGCTCTTTAAGCTGTTCATTGCTGACGGCTGAGTGCACTGCTAGAAGGTGGCCAACAGTAGGTCAGCATGGCCGTATTCTGTACCCACGCTGTGCTGATGTGTGTACACGGTGCCTGTCAGATGGTTTGATAACAAATGTCTGTTTGGCATTCACTCTGCATGAAATCCTGCCCCACAAGCCTGAAATAAAGGTGGGCCATGCCAAAACATCAGCTAATGTGTAGCCTGAAGCATTTGTTATGGCCTAGGCTGAACACCTGTCTCCTCGTTTAAACAGTGATTGAAATAAATTTCTTTATGATTCCTCAGAAAGGTCTCTTTGACTATTCAGCTTTCATTGTTTGAGTTGTCAATTGAGTTTATTTTTGCAATAAAATGAATGTTCAATTCCAATATTAGTTTCTGTGCAAATTACTGCTTAGCGTTAAGCACACCCATTGTACAGAGAGACTCTCCAAGGCCCTTAGGCCTTTTAAACCTCACTCAAGCTTTATTTGAGAGCCAGGTTGAGCTTTCTTGGCCTTATCTTCCATGTCACAATTATCATTCTTGCAACTTTAGGAAAATAAGCGTTTTTCCATATAAAAGTGAAAAGAGAGAGTACCCAAGTCACATTCCTTCCATTCAAGTTTTGTCTTGCACTGTTACAGCTTTACAGCTGAAAACCAGAAAATATTAAGAAATTGGAACGCGCATTTTAACATCTACAATTCTGTATGTCTTACTATTAGAGATCCTTTATCTTTTTCTCAGTAAATACACATAAGCATATTACATTTTAACAGAATAAAGTTCAACGTCATGTAAAATTGCTGGAAGGAAAGAAAATGTTTTCTATATGACTTGTGTGTCATTTTAAACATTTATAACATTTCCCTTTGAATAAGGATGGGTATTCATAATATTAAATCATGATCTTAAAATACATAAATTCCTATTTTATCCTGGATAGGTAACAGTCTTACAGATTTTTCAGCCCTAAAGTAAAGGTAGCCAAATATGTTTTCCACTGTGTTATACAAATTGACTGTCATGGGATAAATTCATAAACCAGACTGCTCCCGCACAGGAAAATTAAATTCTTCAAGGCTAAAGACTTGAAAAGAATGGCTCATGCCATTTGCAAGTAAGGTTTTAAGACTTGAAACATGTGTGGTAAGGATTTTCAAAATTTTCCTTTTTGACTGATAGAAGATGGCCATTCTTAACTGAGCATTAAACTTTATTTAAAATTCAGATTTTCATTTATTCATTTTTCAATCAATATTATTATGTCTTTTATTGTACCAAAAATCACTGAAAAGTCAAATAGAGCACATAGTTTGTGCAAAGTCTTCATTTTCTGCAAGAATACTTTGTGCCAATAAAACCAGCTGCAGAAACCTACAGCTTTCAAGCTGCATTTGCGCTTTGTCTGTTTAATAGAAGACAAGAATATCAGAAGAGGTAAAATCAGTTAAGACAATTTCTGTTGACCAGGAAGGAGAAAGTTGCACACTTTTGCTGCTTATTCATGGTACCCTACCACCTTTGGCATTTCTGCAGGCATTTTGCTGAGTTGGGAAAGAGGGAAAGAAAAGGTTAAAAAAATATCTGCATCGCTCTCTTTCAGCTGTCAGTCATCAGGGCCAGTAAGGCTAGATGTTCACCCTTCAGGCAGTTCTGTGACTGCAGCTCAAAATGAGCCCTGTCTAAGCAGAAACATACAATTATTCCAATCAAATTATTCCTAGGCTACACAATACAATTACCCAGCGTAATTTGGAAGATGAATTAATTGAAGGATGATTTTCCTTTTTTTGCATAGAAAGTCCCTGTGTAGGATATTCATAAGGGAAAGTTGAACACTTGACTTTCATGCCAAAGTCTCTAAAAGAATCTCTATTTTAATCAGAAGCACACTTTGTTTCAGCTTTTTGGTTTTAGGGAGAGGAGGAGGTTTTAACAGTGCAAATCAGTTCTTACATCAGCACAGAATCAAAATGTAAAAGTGGAAAGACAAAAGTGATGCTTTGTCAAAGTTTTTTCCTTTTTTCTCCTCCTCCACAGATGAAAATTGATTGAAAGAAGGATTCAGCATGAATTGCTCTGCATTGTTATCTCTCATACTGATGCTGGTTCAACTTTGGCCTTGCTCTCCAAGCATGCAGAACCGCAGCGCTCAATACACAAACCGGTCTTTCGCAGCAGTTCGAAGAGTGAAACGTGGCTGGGTGTGGGAGCCACTTTTTGCAACTGAGGAACAGACTTCAATGGTGCCAGTGTATGTTGGACAGGTATGACAAGTAACAATTCAAGGGTGGTACAAGGTTAGATTTAATGTGCTGATTAGCAGCTTACTGCCTTGACTTGGAGGACCAAGCATCTCCAGTGACCTGAAAATATCAAGAAAGGTAGAAAGAGATGCTCAGGGTTCTGTAATTAGGCAGCATAACATCTCTCCTTTCCTGTCATCTGACTTAGGGTCAGAGAACTCCAAGAGCTGGAGGTTGTGCCGGTACCAAGGACCTTCCTTCACCTAGGTCTGCTCTCAAGGAAATTCCACGTTCACTCTTATTACTAAAACCAGTTCCATACACAGCAGACAAAGGTATCAAGCTGCAAAGTTCCTTTCTGTCTTCTGAATGAAAGTTGAGGACTCATTTATCAACATCTGGCAATTTGTTTGTGCTATTTTTGGCACTGCATCAAAGCAGACATACTGAGCGCCGTGTAGTTTACAAACAGTATTTAGCATGATTTTCTATTACACTAAGTAGCAGCTGATTTACCCCTCATTAATTTTTAATGAAGCAGATTAATACTAAATCCTTTTACCACTGAGAAACTACAGGAATCTGCATGGTTCATTAGATTAATGTAGGTTTAGCACAACGAGCAATTATTTTTCACCCTCCTTTAAAAATGTACTTTAAGATAATTGTCTTAATGAGGCTTTATCTGCCCCTTTCTTCTCTCTCTGCTTATTGCCTATTATTATTATTGTTATTATTATTATTTTTTTTATTTATTTTTGTATGCTAGAAGTAATTGTAATCTTGAGATCTAGTTTTCTTTTCTTTAAGGCACTTTCTAGATGAATGAACCAAAATAAGTTTAACTGCTAATTAACTAGCACTAAAATTTAATTGGGCCCAAAGGGTGAAGTGCTCAAAATTCATTAATTACTTTTTCACAGCCCCTTCGAAGTAACTACTGTGGAAGTGTGATGTCTCATTTCTGAAAGAACAAGCGTAGATGTATTAATTTTTTAATTATAATTACTTTTCCCACAGCTGGAAAACAGTTTCCTGTAAAGAAACTTCATAAATGTCATATATTTTCATATACCTTTAGAAGAATGTCATAATCTTATCTTTCTGTTTCTCACAGGTAAACTATGGGGAATTTTTGTAGAAGATCATGGTTAATTTATTGCAGTCTAACCATTATCTAATCAGACGTATTTACTTGTGTCTTTTTAATGAGCAGAATATGCTCTACTTTCAGTAAATAAACTGATACTCTATGATCAATAAATGAATTTTTAGTAAATAAGACCCTGAAGGAAACTGCATCAATGAAAATACAAAGGTACACAGTCTTTGTTTTTAAGTCACTATTCCATATCAACTTCTTCCATATCAGATTTGGAGCTCAGTCTTCAAGTTTCGTTTAAAATAGACTCACGAATCCTTTTCCATTATTATGTTTAAGAAAAATAAATGTGTCTATAAGCACTGCATTGGCAGATATATGAGGGCAAGTACATCAATTCTTGTTCCCACTTCTCATTTACAACAGAAAGACCATTTTTTCTTTTGTGTGTATCTTAATAAAATAGGTAAACTGAGAACCTTCAGCATGCTTTCTCAGCAAATGTCATATGTAAGAGACCTCTCATTTGACATGGTCAAGGTCATGAAAATCTTTTGGGGATAAATGATTCTGAGTGAAGTGATTCAACACAGGTTATGTCTAAACAGCCAGCCCAAGGCATACTTCCAGTCTCTAGGGGTTCGATGCACTCTGTGATCACATCTGAACCCCATCTTAGGTTAAAGATTTAGATATTCATCACCTTTCCCATGCCCTGGCATTCATGACAAGGAAACCAAGATCTATGAATCAAAAAGAATCTGTGGTGCCCCTTGGTCAGATGCCAAATTTGGAGGGTGTTAAAACAAGTTTGACCAGACCACTCATAAGGGGGTGAACCTGCCCTATGTTTTGCACAAAACTACTTATGTTGAAAACATTTGACTTTAATTTGTTCATATTTTAAATGGTTCTAAACTCCCTAGGCTTGAAAATTCTCTCTTTTGTACTGGCAAGGGGAATTAAGTCTGTATAGTTTAGGGCTTAAATACTCTGACAGAACTCATAGCAGGAACTCAGAACTGCTCCTCACATCTCAGAGCAGTGTCCCAGTCACATTCTGAATAAACTATTCATTTGATGCACGCAGACAATTATGCATTATGAAAATCTTCAAAAGGCATGGGCATTGTTCCAAAGAAAAGTTAAAATCATTTTTTCAAATTTAGAAGCTATTATAAAATATATTGAGTAGATCCAATAGGGAAATGTGTCCTTTACATCCCACAGTTACTTCTTTCCCACTCTGTGGCCTCATATTGTACACTGAGCTATGGGGTCAATAAGCATGAAGCAAAACAGTGAGATCACTGAAGTCAACACGTCGACATATTATTTGCATTTAAAACCTGCTGCTTTGTAGGAGAAGCAGGTTAAATAATTTATTTTTTTTTTTACGTTGGATTTTTCAATGATGATCCAGGCTCTCAGAGACTTTGACATCTTTTGTTCTAAACCTATAATAAATAAAGAAAAAATTGGATGCAATGATACAATAGAAATTGCTGTTCGCATAAAATTCAACTGTGAACTCTTGACATGTTAAGAAATTAAGTTATTGTTATTAAAAAGTGCTGTTACATATCGTTAACATTAACAGAACTATTTTGTTGGCGTGAACAAATGCAGTTGGACCACAATGGTCTCCAGGGCTCAGCCTCATCGGAGGAATCATCATCATAAAGTTCATCCTAGCAAGACAACAGAGGATGCAGATCATCCTGGAAGGAAATGGAAAACATCTATCAATTTATTTTAGAATAAATAATACAGGCTTATACCACAGAATGGCTTTTCATCTCTTTAATATTTCAACAGAAATAGAACACCACTGTCTCTGATATTTACACTTAGTATTGCTGAGTACAAAAAAATATATAACTTACAAAGTACTCTTGTCATTTCTAATAATAAAAAATTTAGATAATGTTTAATGATCTTTACATCGTTTTCAGCAGAAGTTTATGGGAGCTGATAAAGTGATGAACTAAAGTAGGTACTTATATTCATTTCCTGCACTTCAAAGTGCCTGAAGCATCTTTTTTAAGGTTTAACATGCATTTTTATGTCTGTTATATCAGTACTTTAAAACTGAGCCGTGACTGGCTGAAAATGTGACAGTATCCTCTTTTAAATATTAGTATCCAAGAAGGCTCACTGATGATGGAGTTCACTGCAGAATCAAAACAAATAAAGTCTAAAATGAATATTCCAAAACTTTATTCCTCCCAAAATGTGGCTTATTTTTCTGTTTTGTACTCGCAGCTGAAATCAGATTTAGACAAAGAGGATGGCAGCCTACAGTACATTTTGACTGGGGAGGGAGCTGGAAGCATTTTTACCATTGATGAAAATGACGGCAAAATCTACGTGACACAAAGGTTGGATCGAGAAAAGAAACCCTTCTACACTCTAAGAGCACAAGCAATTAACAGGAGCACCCAGCTTCCTGTGGAACCTGAATCAGAATTTATTATCAAGGTTCGAGATGTCAATGATCATGAACCACAGTTCTTGGATGGACCTTATGTGGCCACTGTTCCAGAGATGTCACCTGAAGGTATGACATGCTGTGAAACAAACTCCTTATTTCCTGATTTTTTTCTAGATAGCCATGTTGATATAAAATCTTAATAGCATATTTTATAGATCGCCTTTCAGTGAGAAGGAAGCAAACCATTTTACAAGCTTGGAAATTTGCGAAGTTATATACTTAAACCGAAGGTTGTGCTTACCTCTACTTAACATCCTTGCCTTTAAATATTTAGGTACCTACAGGTATCTGAGTCCTTTTACAGAATCTGGATACATGCTTGGATTGACTGTAAAGAGTTGTCTTTCCCCGCAGTGATTCAGCCTTGAAATCGGTACTTGATTAAAAATATAACATTACCATTCAAAATAGTTAGAGTGCTACAGTCAGTTGATCATAGAATCATCACAGAATCATTACGGTTGGAAAAGATCTCAAAGATCATCAAGTCCAACCATACACTCGATGCTACCATGCCTGCTAAACTCACTAAATCATGTCTCGAAGCACCACATCTAAAAGTTTTTTGAACACCTCCAGGGACGGTGAGTTCTTACAGTGAAGTTCTTCCTAATGTCCAACCTGAACCTCCCCTGGTGCAACTTGGGACTGTTTCTTCTTGTTCTGTTGCTAGTTACCGGTACTGCAAAGGAGATTTGGAGCTGACAGGTCTCGTGACTTTTTCGGTCAGTGTAGCACCTTAGTCTCTAGAAAATTGTTCCAGATATGATTATTGTTACAATCTGTCAGCTCTTCAGACTTCTACCAATCTGAAAGAAAAGTAGCATGCACGTAAACTTTAAAGTCCTCAGACCTCAGTTGACTTTTTTAAGGATATAGATATAAGCTTGGTTGAACTGACAAGTACTCAACAGCATTCTTCAAACTACTCTGATTCTGCTTAATAATTAAACAGTATGTCTGTATTATACCCTGTGTAGTATAAATCATATTGTAGTGTAACTGGAAAACAATCACATTCACATCACAGGCACTCACGATTTCCCCCTCAAAAGACGGGGATGGTTTCCTTCCTGTAAGTAATGGGTTCAGAGCAGGAATAGTAAGAAGCTGATGTGATGATCACCCTCACACCATGTATGATGCCTACCCATTTTCACTGCCAAGCCTCTTCACTGTCATCAGTCAGCTTCTCTTTGTTTGGATTAGATGGTGTGTAGTGAAAGACTGCCTTCCCATTCGCTAAACACATGAACTGTAATTTTCCCGTCAAGAGGAACAACTTAACCTCTGCACCTCTTCTTTCCCACCTTCACACGATCAAGCAGACCTGTACAATGATCTGTCATGCATCTGGAAACTTAATACAACAAATACGAAGCAAAGTCAACATCTGACAAATATAGATGTATATATACATGTAAGTGTACGTACACATATGCATACCTAATGTATAGACACATACATTTAAATCCTTAAAAAAAATACCAAAGTGTGAATGTGGCTGACATAAACAAGTGTGTTATAAATACTCCTGTCTCCTAACAACTATCTTCAAAATCAAAAGAAAACTGGATTCTTTAAATCTTAACAGAAAGAATCACAGTAATCTTTTAAATTCGTACCCCTATCTCTTTTGATTATTTCTATTGCAAATAATATTGAAAAGAAATTCAAATATTGTGCTACTTAAAACTGTATGAATTATGAGGCCATTAATGTAATAGCATCAGTGATCATAAAAGGTAATAAAACTATGTTTCATTTAGCATTACCCATTCAACATTTAGGGGAGATTTAGTGAATTTTTCACAGGGAGCTGTAAACTTTATCTTCTTCTCCAGCCTGGATAACAGTTGCAAGAAAAGGATATTCCTGCCTGGAGTTTAATCAAAAGTAGGGTGAGGATCTTAATTCCTGCCAGGAAGCAGTAGTTTACCATCACTACCAGCAATAGTTACAAAAGACATCCATTTAATTGATTTATTTCCTAGTCACCCTGCTTATATCACCTTCTACCAGGGAAATCACTTTTGGATATGATAGTTTTTTCACTGCCACTTTCTTCCATGCAGATAGACTTATTTTTCTCAAGACTTCTGCATCTGAGCTCTTGGTCAAATAACTTTTTCGAACATAATCAGTTGCTTGTTCAAAGGATACTTCTAGCCTTTGAGCTCATTCACTCAAGTTTGGAGATGAGAAGAAAGGTTCCTTCTCAAGGACCTTTGCATTTTTTTTTTTATGTGCTCACAGTAATAATGGGCATAGTTCATTGTCTAGAATTATTTGGGTATTTTTATCTGGGATTACACAGATTTAGGATTTTGACAATGCCCTTTTTTCTTTTCCTTTTTATTTTTTTGTCCCTGTGGTAAAGTGTTGCTCATGAAGCACTTGGTCTCTTATAAAAATGGTTTCAAAATAGCTGATAATTTAGTATGTCTTCATTTATACTGACATAGACCTGTAGACATTCACAGAAGTATATCGAGAGTTGACTTATGGATTCCTTCTATTTTATCTTCCTGTCTTAATGATGAACTCCTGTCTTAATGACGAGCTCCTGTCTTAATGATGGCTACATGGGAAAAAAAAAAAAAAAGTTAGATAAGGCAGTACTTATGGCCAAAACCAACAGTAGTAATCTTTTCCCGTGTACCTCCGTTTCTCACCTGAAACCGTCAACAAGCAGTTGGCAGATGAGAAGTTTCAATCTATATTGACTTGAGTTCACTATAAAATTATATCCTAAAAAAGAAAGGCTCAGCAGTCTCTATCCAATCTCCTGTGTCATCTATTATATATTTAAATTCCTAAAATATCACATCACTTCATCATAAGGTTAATTAAACTGCAAAAAACTTACTTTCTTTTGTGAGATTCCTGTAAGATTATAAAAAAAGATTCCAGTAAAACATAGACATAGGTGAAACAAAAAAAAATAAAATAAATCAGAAGTAATACCACCTCCCATTTGTCAGAATGGGTGAAAAATAAAACAAGATCCCTATGCACCCCCTCTCTCAGACGCAAGCTGCCTGAAATGATAAACTCACAGATTTGCAATAAACCAGTGTATGATATGTGAGTCTACGTCAGTCCTACGGATCTTGCAATATTTTCTACACTGCTTCTTCCAGGTTTGATCTCTCTAGCACTAATAGCACAGCTATTTCAGAGATCATTCTTTCACCTACTTCTTCTATGTAGACACTACTACCCTAAAATAATGTGTATGTCTGGCATATAGAATGGAAGTGGAGTGGTGTATAATAGTATATACCTTAATAATGATCAGCTCCAGAACATGAAACAGCCATAGACCATGAGAACTTCTCTGGGCTCACTTACCCTGCTTCTCGAAGGGTAGGGACTGCACTTTGGAGATATGAACTGTTTCAGTGTGCATCCCAAAGCATTAATCCTAACGAGGAAAACTCTAACCTTCCAGTAGACAGAGTAATCAACTAAAATTTGCAGCATTGATACCGGAATGGTTCATTATATCAATGCTTTTCTCCCCGTAAAACAGAACATCCTCGTGCATTATAAGGGGTGTAGACCAGAATTAGTTCAAATGATACAGTGCAATAGAGATACTTGGATTTTGCTCTGTTTCGGAGCTCTCTAGCAGAAGTTCAGCTCACTGACACTAGACCTGGGATCTCCTGGTAATTTCCTTGCAGAAAACACGCTCAGGAAGCATGGTCAATACTTGGGAAAGCAGTTCACTGTCAGTGAATATTTTACCTGGAACTAAGAAAGCAAGGAGAGAATAATTCACAGCTGGCCGTTTGCCTCAGAGAACCACCGAAAACCAGAAAATAGGCACAGATAATTTTGCCTAAAGTTAGGTACAAATATCAATATATATACTAATAAGCCAACAAATTAGAATACATTTTACTTCTTTCTTAGCTCTCTTTTATCTTCAGTACTAAATTTTATTAGGATTTTATATGCAAGTGTCACAGTAAATGAAAAGCGTGTCAGCAAATGGACTCTCTTCTGAGAACACAGGAATGTGGTTTTCCCTCAGGCATTTGGTACGATTTTACATTAAGTGTCTTCCATACTGCTGTTAAACTTGTACAAATGCAGTATATCAGATGCAATAATATATCAGTACTTAATGTTTTTATAGATTTCAAGCTCTAGTTAGAAAGATGGATAACTATTTGCCATATGAGGGTCCTATAGTTGACCTAATGGGCTGCAATATATAAATGGCACTGCTATGTTTTGCCCAAGAAGGGTAAAACCAAGGCTGCAGAAATACAGAGAAAAATCTTATACAGCAATCAGCAAAATATAGCTTACCTTAAATAAAGCTAATAAAAAGCAAAAAATGTGTGAGCATGTTCACTATCCAGCTTAAGACATTACTGTGTACATAGAACACATATTTGGGGCTAAACTTTACATCAACATCACACAGACTCCTGTATTCAAAAATGCATGTTTGAAAGCCCACAGACATACCCGGTTAATTTGTCTCTGCCATGGTACCTATTTTCACATAAATGTTGTGAAACAGTATTATAGTTCGATTGTCAATTACATAAGGTCATGGCTGCGATGTCAAGAGGTGGAGATTTGGGATTTTTTGTTAGTTTGGTTTTTTGGGTGGTGGTTCTGTGTTAATTGGTTGTTTTAAAAGATATTATTTGTATCTGATCAATTATTCTTCTCCCAACCATGGAGCTACAAAAAATGGCTTTTTGGATTTTTTGAGTACATAATATTAACACTGTAATTTCTATCACTCACATGCAAATGTCTAAGTAAACATGATTTCATTCAGCAAATGGCTTGCTATTTTAGCCACAGATTGACTGTATAAAGAAATATAGGCCTCACGGCAGTGAAAGATCAAAAAAAGAGAAAGTATTCTAGACCCAGGATAACGTTTTTCTTCTGCTTGCTACATAGTCCACATCTAATGCAGAGGTTCATACAGTGATCATGAAATCTTTGTCCTAAAAAAATGTGAGATGCTACAGTCCTCTTTTTACATGGTCTCCTGCCATCCCAGTTTAGAAATAGTTTTCCTCCTGGGAGATCTGTTATTTATTCCCTCGAGGTAGGCTCCCCCTCTACCAGATGCCCCTTGCCTGCTCACCTTCCCCTTGTATCCACCAGCCACATCTCAATGAGCCCAGCTGAGCAAATTTCATGCTTCTGCCTTCTGCTGTGCTCTGGAAAAGCCAGCAGGCAAGCAGAAAAGTAGGTTGGGGTTTAGAGAAGTAGTAAGTCCTGGTTTAGATTCAACATTTCTTTCTATATGGTTAGAAACTGTGCAGAAAATAAATATACCTTTAAATGAGAGACATGCACAAAAGCTGTAATGGTATCTTTGCAGTCCTGTATATGTCGGATTTTATTCCTGATTTATTAAATATGGTGCTGTAAAGAAGTCCATTTCTAAATACAGTTGTGGGCACTTGGGTTTATTTAGTAGAAAATGGCATTTACAAGAGACTGTACCTATTGGATTATTCATACTCCTTGATCCTTTCCTAACTAGCGTTCCTTTTTTTTTTAAAGCAACTGCATTACAGTCATGCTAAATTTTCTTAGAGGATGAATTTCCTATATCATTTACAACAGTTTCCATAGACTACAGCTGATATGAAGTCAACAGTTATGTAGCTGAAGATTTCCTTTACTCTTCAGTCTTATTAAAGAGTATCATAG
>NW_009618060.1:1934-4055 GCF_000690535.1 Cariama cristata | reverse complement strand
GCGGCCAGCGGGGAAGCGCCTGGAGCCTGCAGCCCTGTCACCGGGCCCGCCATCAGGTCTGGTGGCCTTAGCGTGTGTCACCACCGGGCCAACTTCGGTGGCGTCCGAGGCTGTGGCGTGCCGAAATGCCGCTGCGCGTTCTCATTGCAGTCAGTGCTGCCCTGCGTGATCGCGTAAATTGCCATAAAATGTCTCTCCGTCGGGCTGGCGGGAGGCTTTAACTCGGAAAAGTGGATACAAGGCGAAAGAGGCAAGTGGGAGATGCTTTCCTTTGCTGCTTTTTTTCCTGTTTCTCTACCTCTTTTCCCTCCACCCTCCCCTTTTGATCTGGAGTTTCTGCTTCAGAAAGGTGAGAGTCTGCCTGCTACGACACCGCGGAGTCAGATGGGGCACGAAGAGAAATCACGGGCTCACTTGTGCGATCCGGCTGTGTGGGAGGGGGCCGAAGCGCTGACAACTCGAAGGTTAAATGCTCACTGCCCCAGAGAGGTGCGTGGGGAGGGAGCTTGCTGCAAACTCGTCACATGTCTCTGGGCCGAGAATCCCTCTCCCAGCATCTTTTCTTCCTCCGATTTCTTAAAGCCCTCTGAAGTAAACTGATGTAGTGTTATTAATGAGGTCTGTAATGCTCCAGTTGAAAGTGCATGTGCTGGAGAAGAGGGAATGAACTTACCTAACTGGTCAGCCACAGATGACAGTAGAAAGACTTTTCTCATCCCTTGCCCCCTGTGCACAAAGGTAAAAGGGTTAAATAATGACAGTGGAATTAGCAAGGATAGTTTCTTACTGGTATATGGAACAAGGTTTGTGTTTCTTTCTGACCTCACTTTCGGGGGTGACCTGCATTGCGAGAGTCCCCTGAATTTTTCCTGGCTGTTGGAGGAAAAGGGAGGAAAGGCTTTTAACATCTCCATTAATACCCTTTAATAATAACAATAACTGGGTGATGTCTTAATCCCAGTGGCTCTCTGTCAGAGAGTGCCTGCCAACCTGTATCCATTTCAATCTGATTGACAGGCTAACAGCAGGATGCTGCCTCTGTTGCAGAAACGAGAGGCACAGGTGAGCTGGGAGGAAAAACTGAGATCTGAAGAGGGTTTCCTAATAGGGGTGTTTGGGTTCTTTCAAGTGTCGCAGACGTACTCATTAACCACAAGGAGCTCGGGGCCGGCGTGATGGTGGTGTAAGGAAATGAAACTAGAACCATTGATTATCCAGACAGTTCTCAACAGCCTCCTTCCAGGAGATCTCATGAGCGGCTGTATAAAAGGGAATAATGGTGGCGATGGTAGAGGTAAAGAGGAAATTAGTGCAGGGTGCACTTAAAAAGGAGTAAAGTAGGAAACAAACCCCTTATGAGAGGGATGTGGAGATCAGAGCAACAAACCGCAGTAATGCCTGGGAATCTCCTGTGCTGTTGATGCAGTAGTTATGCTCGAGGAGAAATTATGCTCACTTTTAAAAGTGCACTGGAGAAATTGGGGAGAGGAAGTGAGATTGAGAGAAGAAACTCTTTTTATGAAGAGGTTATTTTACCTTTGTATGTTTCTTTTTGCCTGACTCAAATGGGCTCCACTTGCACGCTCATCTGTGAATGTTAAAAGGGGATGCTGGACCTGCATAGGTTACAAATGGACTAAAATGGAAGCCTTTGCTAACTAAACCAATTCCTTTTGAAATCAAGCTTGAATAAGCCTGTTAATAAAAATGAGTCTGTTTTACTCCCATAAATGGCTCTTCCCCCCCCCCCACTTTCCACAGAGGCCGGTCTGATTTCTACCATCTAAAAATCCTGGCATTGTGGCTAGTATCCAGTTCTCCCCTTGATTTTAAGAGGCTTTGCCATGCAGGGTGGGGGAGTTGAGGGGTTTCTTCTTTTGAGGTCTCTGGCAGCAGTGGGGGTATTCATAGTTATTACTGCGTGGAGAAGGCAAGATTTCAGAAATGTCCCCCCCCCACCTCACCCCTAGCAGTCCTGGTGCATCGCAAGGAGGGCACTTGCTGCCTAGTAGGTAGAGACTGCAATGTGCTCCTTGCTTTTGCATCCCTGAAGGCTACTTGGCAAGCTGAGCCATGGCCGTGGCCTCAAAGGCGGCCGCCCCCTCTTCCAGCTCTGGGTTG
>NW_009618060.1:376-1903 GCF_000690535.1 Cariama cristata | reverse complement strand
TGGGTTGGGGCTGTAAGGGTGCCTTAGGGGTGCGTGCTAGCCCTGGTGTGACACCAGTATCACCAGTGAGGTCTAGTAACTACTACATGGCTTTGTGAGTGAAAAGCTTCCTTGGCAAGCACGCTCCGTGGTGCCGAGAGAAGTAGTAGAGATGCAATAATACTGTTCTGTGGTCTTTACAGGTATCTTTGAGGATGAAGGGGCAGACTGAAAAAATAACAACAAAAATCATGTTTTTGACTTGATGTGTTGTGGCATCACATCAAGTTATGTCAGGGAGGTAACATCATTTTGTATGTTTGAAGTGACATAATATACCTTGACTACTGCAACATGACTTGATACTAGAAAATACTGTTTTACAGTGGAACTTTGGCAAATATCTTCCTGAAACAAATGTTAGGAGCTGAGCGAAGAGAGACGGGGAGGAAAAAAGAGAACGGTTCAGAGTGAAAAACTTCAAGGCTTGCATTTTGGTCAGTTCCACTGCATAAATCACTGCTGAATTTGCTGTGGGCAAGCCAACCTACGCACCATGCAGCGCATTTATAAATTTCAAGATAAGAGTTAAGATATTTCTCAAATACGTAAATGTTTTGATTGCAGAGACCAGATTTTTGCTTAAAAAAGTAAACTGACATCAGGTATCATGATTAATTTCAACAGATTGTGTTAATTGTGGTTGACTTTAATTGCTGTACAAATGTGTTCGGGGTTAGAAAACTTTCTTATTGTTGGTGCGTGAAATGAGTAAGCAAGTAAAACATTTTAAAATATCTGTTTGCAAAGGGAGTAATCCAGCCTCTATGGTATGATGAAGCAGTAAAGGAATAAAACATACATTGATCCCATACTGTGTATATTTTTACAAGTGCGTTATGTCTGCTAGTTTGCTCTGCCACAGAAGTCAGCTGCGACAGGCAATGGCTAACTTAATTTTTGTCAAAAACCTGCCTGTCTTGTGATTACCAAGTAGTGTAAGTTTAAATGTACCGTATATTTTGGGGTAAGTTTGTGCTTTTTGAAGGTGACAGCGTTGAGAAGTATGCAAACAGAAAGATGGAACATTTTTGGAGTTCACCATTTCCTAATGGAGGCCAGTAGTGTATTAGAAGTATTAAAATACCTAAAATTTAGAAAAGCCTGTGTTTTTGTTACGTTTTGCACTGATGCTTTTAACTATTGGTCTTTAATCTTTGGGATAAAGTCCTCCTGCTTTTTAGCTTGTGATTATTTATGGTGGTTGCACTCATGCTAAAATACATATTCAACACTTGCAAACTAGGAAGCACGAATTGTTCGAAGTACTAGATGAAAACGGTTCAATGTAAAATGATACATTTAACATCAAATATGCTCAAGGACTGTTAGGATTAAGTATTCTGAATGAAGGGGGAAGGAAAAGCCACTTCAGCTGGGGATAAGGAATCTAATTAAAAATCAGTATTAAGGATATATAACTTGAGCCCGCTATCATGCTTTTTAGAGTACCGTTGTATCCGTTGTAAGGGGGAGGAAGAAGTATCA
>NW_009618060.1:0-354 GCF_000690535.1 Cariama cristata | reverse complement strand
CAGATTAAAAGGCAGAGATGAGCGAAATGGCGCTGTTGATCTTGGTAGCGAAGCGTCTGATCCCGCAATCCTTACGAGGAGACAACAGATGACTCGTCTGAATAAGGATTGTAGTTGTGAGAGGAGGGATAAAAGATGTGAGCCCCAAACTTGCCGATTTATATTTGGGCATTGATGGCATTTCTGAAGAGCGGAGCAAACCTGTAAGGGTTTGTACCACATCTGATTTGCTAAATGCATTTTAGCCTCAACCTAGTGAAAATGGAGCTATATCCCCGAGAGTGTCCCCCGAAACTAACGCGTACACGTGAAAACAAACCCAAAATGTTTGTAGAGAAAATCGGTATCAAGTTT
>NW_009618059.1:143654-150178 GCF_000690535.1 Cariama cristata | reverse complement strand
TTCTCACATAAGCCACCCCTGTAGCCCCCTGCCACCAAAATCTTGCCATGCAAATCCAATACATCTCTTCTATGAGAATAACAGTGAAAGGTTGGTGTAATTGCATAAGTCTCATTTCTACCAGTTTTCTCATCAGTAGTAAGGTCAAAGATGCACAAGTCTGATGAATAGTATTTCTCACTGGAAATCACATTTTTTTTATAGTGTAACAGACTGTTCCTTATGCTGTTTCTTCTGTTCCCAATTTAAGTTTTGGATATTTCTCTGTCTCATGTTTTGGAAATGAGCAGGACTCTCTTTGCATGTCCTATGTTCTACTTTACATAACACAACAGGAGAAAATAAAGTTTTCCATTGTTGATGGTTTTTCATTCAATGTTTTAACAGAGATTTAGAGAGTGAATGCTTCTGCTTAAATGCTTAGGTTGCTATACCAACTATTTAAATTATTTTTTTTCTCTCCATTATTTTTATTATTGTGTTACAGTAGGGGACCTAAATGCATCAATGCTGTTCTAAGTGAACTTCTGTTGTCTGCAGAAAATAGTGTGTAATTACTAGCTAGTGTGCTCCATGTCTGCTTCAATACCTAATCCGTAGATGTCATGGACCTTTCAGTTTGGTGGTGGTTGCTGCTGATCCTTGGGGATTTTAGCCTATACCTCCTTCAAATAGAAGGATAATATTTTTTTTTTTAGCACCAAGAAATGAAAACTTCCACCTGTTGGCACATTCTAGGAGTTATTTTGTTTGAGCCAAATGGTACTTCAAGGCATAGCAATGCTCACCAGGTTCATAGACTGAGATCTAAAAGCTGAACTTCCATCTCATGGAAAATATTCGGAAGTATATATCAAATTGAGCATGTTTTCTAAAGACTTTTTACTAATGTACCCACATTACCTGGTGTCAATAAATGTAGCACACTTTCCATTTAAGAAACTTTATAGAATGAATCCTCTTTTCTTCAAATTGATTTATAAGAATTTGCCGAAAGGTTTGCATGAACTTCAGGGTATACTGTATCTGCAAGCAATTAATTTACAGCAGGCACTACTTGTGGGAATACATAATGAGTCACTTAAGTTATAGCTTTTTTTCCCTCCTCTCTCCTCTGTCTGAATGATAAAACTTTCCAAGTAGGAAAAAGAATTTACAATTTTCTAAATAAATGAAAGTAGCATACAGTCCAGCTTACACAGGAATCTGTTCTGATACAAAAAGAGGTGTTTCTAAAACAGCAGGTAAACCACAAATGTTATACTGAATGATAATAACAGTATGTAAAAAAAAAAATTGTCATTGGCTGTGCATTTGGTTCTTGCATTTGAAGACCCATCATGACAATTTTTCTGATTGCCACCATCTTCTCACTGAAACAGTGATGCTAAAAGACACAGCTTCTTAAATGTGTTGAACTATTAATACTGTGACAATGGGATGAATTTGGGTTTCATTTGATCTCAGTACTGTCTACAACATTTTACTAAGAGAGCAGTCTGCTCCAAAGCATGATTATGATACTGAGATGGAAGAACTGACAGAACAAAACTTATTAACAGGATTTTTAGGTTAAAAATAACTGTATCAAACAGTGAGAGAGATTAAGCTGTTGTAAAGCTTTGGGAGTAGAAATAACAGTGTATAACTGAGGCATTTAAAGAAAGTGTACTGTAATAACAGCTGGATTATAAATGAACAAAATATTAAACAGTGGTCAATGATTCCTCTATCCTCTTATGGTTAGCTGCTCAGTAGTTCAAAGTAAGCAATGCAAGAACAATCTGCAGCTTGATCTTATGACCCTCAGCAAGTAACTTAACCTTGCTTGCTATAGATTTGATGCATAACGAACTTTTAGCATATTGGTTGCAAGGCTTACTTTTTAATACTTTAACCTCTTCAAGATTCATAGGCCTAAGAAGACTATATACATGCAGAGGGCTAATTTAATTTAGTACACTAAATCATGAGATTTCCTTATGTTGAATCCTACTTTTTTTTTTTTCTAAGTGGTGAATATTGGCAAATGGAATATTGTTGCATTTAATTAAGATGTTAGGCACTGAGCTTTCCTCCTGAGATGCACATGTTGTTTTCAGGGGATCCCCACAGGAGGCTGCAGTGCTTTTGATGGTACTGGAACAACTTGCAATAGAATACTGATAGTGCAATGTGGGATGCTTTGCTTGAAGTAGTAAACTGAAACTTTAAGATGTCACAAATCTAGGTCTTTCTACATTGACTGTGTGTACATTGGATATTGCTTGGCTAGCTTGATGTTTTCCTTTTTTTAATTAACAGTCAGTCTCATAGAAGGTTGCATCTGATTATTTTGTTATTAATAATGGAAATGTGGCTTAGTATTATGCTACAGTGTTTGTAGCTTTACTTTACACTCTTGAAGTGTCATACAAAATTATGTGGCTTCACATGTTTTTCCCCTGTAATCTTTTAATTATTTCTTTATATAATCCTAGAAATTATTAATATAATTTTCTTTTATATAAAAAGAAAAGTTTCATTCAGTGATATGTATAATATATTTCAGTTCCTTTCCATGACCAATATCAGATCTTTTCTTTCCAGCAGTAAAGATTGTCCCTTTGTTCTTCATTTGTCTTCCTTCAGCTGACTTTTCTTTCAATCAATTTTTATCTTGTTGCCATACAATTCTAATAAAGTATTTGGCTGATGACTGGAATCTCAAAGGAGCCGAGTATGAAAGCTAATATAAAAAATTTTGTTTCAAATAGGAAAAAAAGACTCATTGCGCCCTGTTGCTTGTGAACAGAGTTCTGTGTTCTTGCACAAAGTAGCTGCTAGTCAACTTTTTTCATGTTCACTGACTGATGTGAAAAAATCTGTCAACTAACAATAAATGAGTGGAGATCAAGCAGAGGAAGATTAGTAGCACAAAGTTCCCGTATGCCGCAGAGTGCAATAGGCAAGGAAAACCTGTCTATTTTCCTGCTATGTGATGATGAATGCTGATGATTACCATGAATTAAAGAATTCAATCACTTTATATGTAGATCTGATATAAAACTAGGTATTCAGATCTTTTGAGTAAGATACAAACAGTGGTGTATGTTGTGATAGTCAGTTTCCTGCCTAGCGCAGTTAGTCCTAGTCAGTAGAAGATACTCTTCCTTCTGTGTTTTCAGCTGGATTCTTTCCTCCCTGGTCTGTGAGCACTATATCACTCTACAATGGAGATCTTTACTACTTAAAAATTACTGTGGTTTATTGCAGTTAGTTTTATTTTATTGAAGTCCTCCCTGTCTTTCCTTGTATGACTTGACTTTTATTAGGTACAATGCTTTTGCTTTTGGGGGGAATAAAAGTTGTTGTATCTAATGGAAATAAATTCCTTATTAGTTATAACCGAGTTCCTGCAAACTCCCCGGGAACTGAGAGGAACACCAAAGACATTCTTTGTGTTCAATGGGATAAGAATAGTTTTGGCATTAAATTGTGGTAAAACTGTGAACCCTTTTTATGCAGAATGTAAGCCTGGATATTGTCAAGAAGACATTTCTTTCTGTGTTAAGGGACTGATTGACTTGCTATTCCCAAGTGATGGTGAGAAAATGTGATGTTGAACAAGGCATGTTACTGTCCCAGAGTTGCAATTTGTGTGGTACTAGAGCTTGACTAATTAGCAGATGTCAGATCAGGGTTTTGTCTTAATTCTTATTTATTAGTGTGTATTTATCCCTAGAAAGGAATTAACGTAATTCTTCCTTTGTCCTAACCAGACTAATTTTTATTAAAATTATCTTAATGAAGTGTCTTGAGCTTTGTGAAGAAAAAGGTTGCCTTTCCACATAAAAATGTAAATACCTTAAGAGTCATCCTTAAGAGAAGGAACAGCAGGATAGAGTATTCCTTCATCAGATGAAAAATCAGACCAATGTCAATTACAGGAACCTACCTTCATTTGTTTGTAAGAAGTCTTTCCTTGTGTTTTCAGTTTCTACTGTGGTTTTGTCTTAAAGATTTGAAAGCAAAATTCAGAAAAGTAATTAGGTCTGCCTAAAGAAATCACTCAGACATCAGTTAATGTTTACAATCATCTTTTTTCTTTGAGTAATCTGTTGGAGGCTTCAAACTATGATTATCATCTACTGAATTTACAAATGGGTAAATGTGATTTTTTTTCCCTGTTTTTTTTCTTTTTTTTAAAAAAAAAACAAAACATACCTTGAATAACACTGGCAAGTTAACACCAGCTTTGCTTCTATTCTGCAGACCTACTTCTCGCATAACTTTGAACAGAGATTAACGATTTCAACGGTATCTGCATATGTCATTGGTTTGTACTAGAGTGTTTCCCTTAAAAAGCTTAATTGGTATAAACAATTATTGTTTAAAGCAAAGAACCTTGCCTGCTGTTTGTACAAGCTTGTTGTGCTCTACAAGCATATATTAAAATGTGACGTGGAAATACTGCATTCTAAACAAAGAGCTGTGGGGCTCTGTCATATTTCTGTTGGGGCAGTGGAAGGCTCTGGTGTCTGAATTCCCACTGACGTAACGTGCAAGTTCAACCTGAGCTTAAGGGCTACAACTGTTGTGCTGCATACGGTGTTCCAGCCTATTGTCTACTCTGAAATACAACTGTCACTGTAAAGCAAGGTGTCAAAATGACTGAGCTGCTCAAACTGCGATACTTTGGAGTACATTCTACAGTCAGCTACATTTTTTTTGCAAAATGCTTGATTATACAGTGGATTGGAAATAGTGTTGCAGTGTCTGTGGAGAAGCAGTTAGAAACAGTGCTTTGAAAGCCTAGAATTATATATGGCAATTATATATTGTTCTGCTCACTGTGTAATTTCATTTGAAAAAAACCCAACAAACAAAAAAACCCAACCCCAAAAAACCCAACAAAACCCATACAACAGTGTGTGAACAGCAAATTCCTTCCAAATTGTGAGACTAGAAAGTGCAGCATTGAATGGCATAGGCTAAAACCCATCAAGATAACTGGGTGACCACTAGCAAACTCATTTTCCGTTGCATTGGAGTAATGTGAGAAACATAAAACAATCCTAGTGCTATTTTATTTTCCTAAACGTAGAGAGTAGCCAGAGATTTAACAGTAAGTCTCTTACAGAAATGTATATATTAGTCAGGAGAGGCAGGCTGACTTGTTTTCTTTCTCAGGAGAGTGTACAGATGTGCTGCTGATTTCTGTGAAGTTACAGTTTAAGAATATAGACTCACTTTATGTTCTACTTCAGAAAGCTGTATGTGTCACTAATCCATGACAAGTCTGTGGTAAAGCCTAACATTTATTTTTCAGCTTTCTGTTAGAGGAAAAAAAAACAAAAACAAAACAACTCATGAAATTAGGGGACAGGCTCACCTAGTACTTGCAAAAAAGTAGTTAGCATATTGAAAAGCCAATATTTTATTAATTGAAAAAAAATCTTTTTCTAGGCTTCCTAAAAAGTAGTTGCCCTTAAGCTGTTGGTAAAGCAGCATTTAAAATAAGTTCCTGACATCCCCAAGATGTGTTTCTTTCATTTGATCTCTGTTCAAGCTTGCAGAACAAGAAAGCAAAATGAATTTTTAGAGCCTAAAGTATCTTTATGGAAAATCAAGTTACAGAATAAAGCAGAATATGTTAATTCATATAGAACAGTAATGTTTGTATTAATACAGATCTATAGTCTTAAACTGGGTTTTAGTATTTTACTTTTGACCCATTTTTGCAAATAGATTTCAATTCACTTTCTATTCATTAAAAGCATTTTGTCACTAGAATACAAGATCGTATGGCAGAGAGAACTGAAGGTGAATCAAAACATATGGTTTCCTTTTTATTTCACATTAGAATACTGGTGTGCATAAAAGCTATATGCCAGAAACATCAGTAAATTGTAATTTGGTGAAAGTGAATCTGTATGACAGGAGCTAATTTGCACAAGAAAGTTCTTATGAATTTGCTATGATCAGGCCTTAACTTGGAATAAATATTTGATCTTTATAGGACTTTGTGTCTCAAATCCTTGACAGGAACATTCACTTTAGTAGTTGACACAGTTGATGAGACAGTTAAATCTGTTCAGTTTAAAAGTAAACAAAGGAAGAGCACTTGTCCTGGTAGTGTTTTCTTATTTTCATAGGCAATAAGAAACAAAGGAAACTGATTATTTAGAAATTGTATTTATCCTTGTAATTATGTTATCTTCAGACTGGGATTACAGTGGTTTGTTCTTCTTGGTACATGACTGACAAAATCTATTAAAGCATGGAAAAAGAAAGAGAATAAAGAAAAGAATAACATTTTCTCACTATATTTAATGTGTTGCATCAGTACTCTAATCTTTCAGGACTATAGTAGGTGCTAGTATGTTAAATGTTGGACTGTGTGCCAGTCTTGTCAGCACCTAGAGCAAGAATATAAATGCACGTTTTTTGATTTAGCAGATCAATTTAAAAATATGTAAGTTCTTCACTAGCTTCTGTGTAATGGACTCTTTAGTTCAGAGTATGTGTTTGAAGAGTCCTGC
>NW_009618059.1:131187-143623 GCF_000690535.1 Cariama cristata | reverse complement strand
ATAAATGCGAGAGTGTGAGCTGTGCTGACATTACCGGGCTTCTGTTAAGGCAGTGTGTGATTGCAAGTTAGGTCTTGACTCTTTGCCTCCACTCTGGGAAAACAACTGCCCCCAAAACTGGACTCCTTGGCCTCACTGAGATGTGGCTCTCCATCATATTTAAAACTTACTGCTTAAATCTTAGTAGTCTGCCTTTTAGTTTAAATAAGGCTGAGATAGTCTGTTTTAGGGCAGAAATTTTAACACAGATTTCTGTAGAGTATTTAACCTCTGGAACTGTCTGCCAACCAGATATAGTCACTTTATTGTTCTGAAGTATGTGTACAAATAGGAATGTTTGGAGAATGGCCTAAAATCAAATAGAGAAAGGGGAAAGCAGTTACCAATTTGAGAATTCACCCAGTTTTCAATGGAGTGAGAGCAACAGACCATACTACTTTCCTAAACTGTTATCAGACAACCTTATGAGGAGATTGAAGTCTATTGCTAGTGAACATTTTAAAATCTGTCATTATTTCCAGTTCCAGAAAGACGTATTAGTTTGTGTGAATCCTCAACTTCCACATACAGTAGCCTTACATCTCTGTGTTTTCTCATTTAGTAATTTTATAACAGTGGATCGTTACGTTTAACAAGTTGCAGGTTCCTCCTGCTCTCTCAGCTTCTGTCTACAGTTTGTTTTCCCTCTTCTGAACTCCTCTTTTATGTCGCAATATTTCCACTTAATGCATTATTACAAAATCTGATATTACTTTATTCCAAGTAAGAGCAAGCAGATGACCTTTCTTCTAGAGACACCAAATACTGCTTGTGTCAGACAGTTTAGCACTTAATCCTACTGTAAAGTGGGGTGTATCCTCTAAGGTAGTGTAAGCAACTGTGAAGCATAAAGCAATTTTTTTTGCATAAGTAGCTGTTATGAGTAATTATACTACAAGAGTGTCTAGGGAACCCAGGCATAGACTAGGACATTGTATGAACCTGAAGCGAACTGACCACTGAAAGTGAGTGAATTTGGTTTGAATAATGAATTAACAAAAACAAAGTTCTGAAGATCTAGCAAACAGAGTGGGCGGTAGCAGATTTTAACATGTCTGGTGTCGTGTTTTGTGTTTATTCTTGATGAATCACTGCAACCTCTTTTCATTCGGAAGTTGTGCGAAGTTTGCAAAGTTTGGAGATAGATCATGTGATAAATCCTTGCTTGTGTAAAAACAAAAAATATCTTCCCCCAAAATGCTATCCACGCACTTCTAATATTACAATGCAAGAAACTGAGATTAGAAGGAAAGCTTACTTTGTTTTCAAGAGTACTTTGACTTCTTATTTTGGCTGAAATTTGTTTTTCTTAGGAGGATGCAGAGAAAACTATTGTGAAGGCTTTTCATGCCAACAATCTCTTTACATGAGTTTAGACTGGACCAATTTTGCCAGTTTTGCTACTAACAGGAGGCTAGTCCTTTTCCCGAAGAATTTATAGTCTAAATATAACTGAATAAACACTACAGGTGGTAGGCAAACGCAGTGGACCTTGAGAAAGCTATTTTTTTGCTTCAGTGATGAGACAACTTCATATTTCTGACACTTTTGATTCCTTGGCTCCTGAATATGATATAAAGGGGTAGGTGAACTGCACTGTGTTTCATCACAGTTTATAAAATGCAAGCGTAGACCCAGGTTCTGTGATATCTAAACTGGACTCTTCATCTTGACTGCATTTACACAGCCATTAGACACTAAGTTGTCTGTACAGACTAAAGCTTGTTCTAGAAATTTTTTTTAGGCCTACGTATCTGGGAGTAGCATTGTCAGTCATAATGTGTGGCAAACAAAAAACCAGCTTTTTATGTAGAGACTGGATCTTGGAGTACTTACTAATTTCAGGATATTGAACTCCTGTCCTTGCATACTGGGTATGACTAGTAAAATGTACATAAAAACTGTACATTGGAGTGCATATTTGGGGTGGTGGGGAAGGAGGATGGTGGTCTGTGTGATGAAGCCTATGTGCCTCAGTATTATCAAGTCTGGCTTGAAATCTCTTGCAAAGAAACAACTACTTAAATAAAGTTTTTACATTCAGGTTTAAGGTCTACATAGTACCTGCAGTCTCTCTCTGCTATGAACAGGGATTTAACTGCTCTGCTGGCAGGGACACTGTCAGGTCTACTTGTGACTGCAGTATTAACTTTATCACATCCTTTCATTGGAAAGTTCCTCCTTTACGAACACACTTTCTTCTAATGAATTCTTGTTTTGTGTGTTATGTTTAATGTACCTTTATTCTTATGAACATCAATAACCATACACCGAACTCCTCACCTTGTCACAGTATTTTAATTAGTTTTACTTCCAGGCTTGAACACCTGCTACCCAACCACCAGAGGGTAGAGCTGTCTCTTACTGATCCAGATCACGTACCAGCACTTTCCTCATTCCTCTCTTATACTGTCTTAAATCACTCCTAGCACTGAAAAGTGAGGCTGGGCAAGATCCTCTCACTGATATGCCAACATGACGTTACTCAGTAAAGTAAATGAAGAATCTCTTTTCCTGTTGGTAAGCGTCATTCTGAAACACCAAGTTATATGCATGTCTCTTGTTCTGGCAGCAAAACTGATGATTTCCAGATTTGCTCTTTTGTTATCCTTAATACCTGTCTTAAAGACCATACTGTGCTTTGTAATGAATAAGCAGTCCATATATCTGCAATGAATGCTAGCCATCAAACTAAGCAAAATCAGAATAATTCCTTTCAGAAATAGGAACCTAGCAATGAAATATCTCAAAAGACTGAAAGGAAGAAACCATATGTCAACCTGTTGCTACCTCATTCAGCTGACCAAACAGCCACCTGAAAGATTTGTAGGAAACTAGAGTCAAAGGAAATGAAAAATGTTCCTTTTCACTGCAACTATTAAGATGGGAAGTTTGTAAATGACTTTTAAAAAAAAAAAGTGAAATACCATTTATAGCCTTAAAATTAATTATTTGTGTGTGTATGCACACATATACATATAAACATATATATTTGTATAATGGAAATACATTTTTAAAAGTCTACTTTGTTCCAAACGTTTCAAGTTACATCATGGGGTGAGAGAGAAGAAAAAGAAGACATAGATGCAAGATTCTAGTCTTCAGAGTTATTAGTCTGACAAACTTCATAAATGCAAAATATCTTAGAAATATGTAAAAAATTTATAAAGTATTTATGGAATTCAGTGACTTAAAATTGTAACTACTGGTATTTTTGGTAGCAAAAGTCAGGTAACTTTTTACAGAAGGTGACATTTTTATTACAATTGTTGTCTGTAACCATTGTTTTGTATACAAAAGGAAGCAGCATGTCTGTAAGAAAAGTATAAGGCATCAATAGTATCTTGAAGATGATGTGAGTCATTATTTTTTAACTTACATGCTGTACATATCAGTAAGTTATGAAATAAAGATTAGTTTAAATCTGGTTCATTTTAAACCCAAATTTGAAGTGTTCACATTGTTCTATCCTTGTCTATAATCTGTGGTACACCTCTGGAGTCATTAGACCTCATAATGTAACAGCAGACTGTAAACATTTCCTTCTCTGAATTATCACTTACCTTTATGACAACAAAGCTAATACAGCATACAGCGCATGAAGAAACTGTGTCACAATATGGGTGAGAGAGGTTAGAGCATAATAATAATTTGAAAAAGGTCTCCACGTGTGCTTACTTCCATGCCATTGCTGTAACAAGCAGATTTTCTGAAAGGCTTGCCTTTCACCTGTTTGATGGAATTACTCCTGGACAATACCAGTTGCTCTGTTTTGGGTTTCAGTATGCCTAGCTTGTTTGAGTTTACAAGGTCTGTCTGGTACAATCCTGGGACACTTGTCTGCTAGCCTTTCACAGGCATGGCGAAATTATTCCCAATGCTCTGTGTTTTCAGCCTAACCAGTGCATTAATTGTACTGTTCAGATGATAGAAGCAGTTATCTATTCCGTATCTATCAGAGATTTCTGGAGCACTTAGCAAAATAATAAACACTTCCTCTTTTAGGTTTCAGTATAAATTAGAACAAGTTAATACTTTACAGTGTGTACTGTCTAGTCTTTTTAGCATACTTTTTTTGCTCCCATGTAATACAACTTTTTCTTGTTACTCTTCTGTCACTTCCCTTCTAACAGTCTAGTTGTTCTCTTATGTGGCTGATGAAAGATGCTTTCTTTTTATAACCGCAATACTTGTCCATTAGCTCTCTTCAGAATATCACATCTTCCCCCAAAGGAAGGGAAGGAATGTCAGTGCTCGACAAACTTATTTCACTGGATCTGTACGCCTATTTGAACGCAGCAGTCGCTACCTCACCATGGCCCTGGAACTCAAACCCTTGTAGACAGCTGATTTTTTTTGCACTAAAGTTGCTAATTTTTTACTTCAGAAGACAGAAGGAAATGAAAGCTTGTCAGCTCTTGCTAAAAAAGAAACAAACAAAAAACCCAAACATTTTAATACCTTCGCTTTTCTTCTAAGGGAGTGTGGCACAGAAATGGTAAGAAATACTCTAACAAGGAGATCATCTAGGCATATTAAAGTAAAAAAACAATAAAAAATAAAACAAAACCAGGAACATGACCTGGTGAGTAAACTTACTCTGAAGAAATTCTTTAAAGTTGAGGAATTATTTGAAAGAGCTTTTTCTGAGTAGTCAACTAACATTTGTCAGGAGAAAAATGCTGTTGATCAATATTATTAAATAATTTTTTTCTAGGTTATTTCCTCCTACACTGCCTTGTGGACTCTTTCTTAAAAATACTTGTTTGTCTCTACTTATCCTTTTTTTTTTTCAGTAGAAAATGAACTGATCAGTCAAAAAAAACCATCTTCTGATTAATTCAATTAATTCCTGTATGTCCATACGTAAATATTTCATGTGTAACAAACAGAGCATAGAATATAACCTTGGGTCACTACAGTGGCTATTTGCTTATAAACTGGCAAGGGGCACAATCCTCCAACTTGTTCCCCATGGATATTATTAGCTTTTTATGTGAATCCTATTCCACCCATGTGGAAAAAGTTTCAGGAGGAGGAGTCAAGATTCGGCTATCAGGTCCCTTTCCCAAGCTCAAGCGAGGATGATTATGTACAGTTTGTCAGATTGCTGCCGCTAAATGTGAAATGTGTTAAATGGCCTAACCTGAAGAATATTTTTTGTTTTGAATAAAACAATGCTGAGATAAGTGTAAAAGACTGAGTTTCTCAGCAAAGCATCTTATCCTAATAGCTAAAAAAATCATCATACCCTTTAGGGGAATGGGTAGGAAAAGGTAAAGAAGGAACAGTTTTCCAGCATTGTAATTCATTCTGGTTTTGCACAATATCTTGTACCATAAATCCCTCACCATGGGTGAGATCACAGTGTACCACTTAATTTTGTTTTGGCACAGAGTAAATAGTGTTTTTATGCTGAACAATGCCAGCGTGTGCCAAACAAATAGAAATTGACGGTTGCAGAGACATGCTTCATTAAAACCAATGGACTCGCCAGGTGCTCTTTTTCAGGTTTAACAAGAACATTCAAGTCCTTCTGTCTCGTTAAAAAAATACCACAGACAGTGAAGTTAACTGGTGAAGGCAGAGCCACATAGCCAGGAGAAAGTAAAGGCAAATAGATTGCCTAGAGTTGTAATACAGGGTCCAAGATAGTACTTGAGGACTCTCTGGACTTCATAGTTAAAAACCCAAAAAGCGGTTAATGTTTATTTGACAAAATAATTTTTTTTTCCCCTTTACGAAGAGTAGCAAGAATGAGATAGAAAAGCGGAAGTGTTGACTCTTCTAGACATACATTGTGCAGGCTATGGCTGCCCACAATGTATCCTGCATAGCCCACGCCTTTCTGCTATCAACAGCAAACTCCCTATAACGCTTGTATAGCACAGTAATGAGAAGCGTTTGGGTTTGGGTTTTGGTTTTCTTTGTTTTTGTTTTTGTTTTTTTTTTCTTTTTCTCTTACCTTAGAACTAATAAATAGTAACAAAAAATTTTAACAATGAAAGGAATGAAAGAAGTTGGTAACATCTTTCAACCCTCTGTAATCTGTATCTAGCCAAATCTTGAGGTGAAAACTGGGTTGCCTGCTTCCTAACCCAGATTTTGTCTCAGTAGTTTTAGAAAATATTCCTACTGTTTTGAGTTGCCTTTGGTAGCTAATCTTTCAGTGGGAGACCTGCAGACAGAAGGAAGTATAACATTGACCTAGCTGGGGCATAATCATAATGAAAAGAAAGCACAGAGGTCAGCTTGTGGTGACGGCAGGAGAAACTGATAGATCACACAGAGATGCACCTTTTATTCTCTAAGAAAATTGTGTCCCTTTATCTCTTGCCATGTGTTTCTAACCTTTCTGCCCTTTTCTGCTACCTTGTGCCCCTACTTTTTTCCTATAGTGACAGCACAACAATAAGGATTTTATTAACAATAATGTACGTCTACAGAGTTTTCTGAATTGGAGGGCACAATAGATCTGGTAGCCTGTTTTCTTTCCTTGCAAGGTGAAGGGCCGCAAGATTTAAATATAAGTTTTGCAGAAGAAACACAAAATGGAGGTGACATAAAACACAAGGCAGCAAAAAATACATACAGTCAGATACAACCAAGTACGCTGGAATAGAAAATGTAAAATGTTTTGAATTCAGCACTAACATCATAGTATTCTTGATACAGAAATTCCAAGAATTCCATAATTTCTTTGAGGTGAAGAGTGTGGAGATCAAAAAGCAAGTAAAGAAATCAGAATGATTTCTAACATGTTTTTTGATGACTAGTTTGAGCTAAGATGCACAAACTTGCACCTCTGAGAGGTAGTTTTAAAAAAATCAGTCATACCCATTGATGAATTCTCCAAGACTTTCACTATAATCTGATTTATACCAGTACAGCATAACTTGATTTCTTGCCTGTGTAAAAAAGATCAATGTAAAAGATACACGATAGTTTCTGCCTGCCTAATTAAATCAATTGTATCAAACCCAAATTTCAACTGGTGCAAAGTTTGTGCACAGACTAGCTGGAAAGTGCTGTATCTGCCATACTATTTAGTCATGAGAATTTGTCAGTGGCATTCGTAAATGATGAGACTTTAAAAACACACTTCTGAGACATATCCTTAACATTGACAAAGTCATTTCAGATGTCCTTAATGGCATTATAATTTTTTATTGTTGTTTGCTATTTCCTTCCTTCCCAGCAATGCCTCTGAGGATTTTCAAAATAACGCAAAACTCAGAAAAAAGTCACAGGCAATTCTTTGCCTGCTTCCTTACAGCTTTGTTTTCTGAAGGAAAACTTTGCAAAGGAATAGGGTATGCCTAAAGAAAATTAAAAGGCATGTGAATTTGCTTATCTAAAGTCCTAGTTCAGTGAAACAAAGATGAAAGCTCTCCATTTCAAGGACATCTATTCAGTTTTTAAAGATAATTACTGTGATTACATGAGTGTGTGTGTATCTATACAGTGAATCGTTTTCTGGGTATGAGGAAAGATGTAGTAGAAACAGTAGGTGTCATAGCTCACTAGAACAAAAATGAAAGTAAAATGTGCAAAACTTTTTCATTCTCTCAGTATTCCGATCGTATCTGTGTTCAGGTGTGATTAAAGGACTTTACAGCTTTCTGTCCAGTCCAATCATTTTCTTGAAGGCAAGCAAATGTAGCTAGCAGCTGTTTAAAAATGGTATATATCTAGTTATTTTGTACCACTAAGGTACCACAGATGACCCAGCTAAGCTGCAATGTAAATTGTTAAGGGTTTTTTTTGGTGTATGGTGGTGTTAGTGTTTTTTCTACCATCCTTTACTTTCTTCTTGTCTAGCATATAGTAGGTGAATTCATGCTGGCTAGAGACTAGCATGTGATCTCCTAGTGGGGAGACAGTGAAGTTCCCGACTTAGACCTGGATTTGTTTGATTTCTGGAGGTGGTTTTGTATCACTGCTCAGTTAATATGTCATTGCATTTTTACCATGAGATTAACAAATTTTCAGTCTAGAATTTCTCACAGTACCGAATCATTTTGATGTTTTGTTTTGTCTGGCAAGCTGTCCCAATGGAATATTTCCCTCACACCTCCTGTATTGCGTTTGAAGAAGGACAACTCACAAGCGCTTGAGTTGGGAGGTGCACTGAGAACCCATAGTTCAAATGCCCAGATGTAAAGGAAGTTGGAATAGTAGAGACCTATAGGCATTTAGAAGCATTAAGGGGACAAGATGACAAGAATTCTTAGTGAGAGCAGAGGAGAACTGAGACAAAAATAACTAGGGCTGATAGTTTGTTTTTTGAACAGAGAAGAATACATGAGGAGGAAGAAAAGATGAAACTGATTTGGAAAATAGGGTCTTGGGATAAAGTGATGTAGGATTCTTAAAAAGGAAAATGCCATTCAATTAGGTTTTTTACTTATGTAGTAAAAAATATGAACTGAAAGAGTAAAAACTTTAGTAGTAGGTGAGAATTGGGAGTCAATTGTAAGAACTATGTTTCCAGAAAAAGTCGTTCTTTTTGTACTCTTAATTTGTTTGTGGATATTAAATCATGTATTAAAAAAATGTGTATCTCATACTCCTTGGCAAATGGGACTCTGGGGCACGCTAAGTGAATGTGTTTCAAAACCCTGTATCTGTCCACTTTTGCCCAAAGCCTCTGGAAATATTACTGTGGTTGCTATCCCTATTCTTCAAAAGGATTGATGTACATCTTCATTTATTTGATCAATGATGTAGAGGTGAAAGTACAAGGGTATTACGTTTTTAGCAAAATATGAGGCTGCTGCAATCAAAGCAGAGGAAAGGTATCAATTATGGTTTATGCAGTAAGTATACACATTATCATTATATTTGTCTATCAAAGTCTTAATATACTCTCCTATATGCATATGTGTTTTATACATATTTTCTAGGAGTCTAGTAAAGCTTAATACATTTCCACCTCTTTCTCTATTGGAAAACAAAACTGTAATACCAAAGTAACATCTTTGGAGTTCTTTATTTTTGTGTATGTGCCTTTGTTTCCATTATCTGTCTGAAATATACAAATTAGTATATTATTTTGTTTAATACAAATATTTCGGTATTCAGGTATCCTACCTGCTCATAAGAAACTAGAAGATGCCTGCAATTAGACCCAACCTGTATTTTATTCCAATTTGTTTTTCTAGTAGATAGAATAGAACACTTCAATTGGAAGGGATCTAAATGATCATCAAGTTCCTGTCTGACGATTCCCCTCTTCATTCTCATACTCAATAGCTACATTTTCTGCAGTACTGTACTCAAAAGGAGTCCCAAGAAATTGATTAAAAAAATTCCTTTTAATGGAAGTTAGGTGCATGAGTATTTAGACTCTTTAGAATTACCCTACTGTACGTGGTTGCTACTCCCAAAATCATGAAAGGAAAATGTTCACAGAGACTAAGTGCTGTACAAATGTGCAGCCTGGGCCAGTCCTGAGGAGTTCATAATCTAAACAAGAAGTGAAGGGGAGGAATTTTATTGCTCAATTGAAATAAGTGGAAAAGCTATATTTAAGAGCTACCATACATTTGAGGACTTTTATGTTGAGGGAATGCATGGTTTACCCAATATTCTAGAAAGAAGCCAGTTGTGGTGGTGGTTTTATTCCTCATGTCAGTGGCTTCTGGGTCTGATTGCAATGTTTTATCTATGCTACAAATCTTTTTCAAAATGGTAGTATTGAGTAAACCAAATATTACTCATTCTTTGAATTTTTACTTTAAAAAAGGAAAATAAAACCTTTGATTTCCTGCCCAGAGTGCAGAAAACCAAAGCACTGTCAAAATCATCCCCCATTAAGCACTAACTCCAATTCCAGTTATTAGGATGAAACCCTTCAGACAAGATGTTTGTAGGACTTTGTTGTTGTTGTTTTGGTAAGCTCTATATTGTTTTAGACAGTTAAAAACAGGTCTCGGTCTAAGTGTGTTATAAACCAGACACCTTCCTATGTCAAGGATGCTTTGGCGTAATTGCAGTGAACACTGGGGTAAAATTATCATCTTACAGCAGTCATTCGGCAGAGAAATAAATGCTGGTTACAGGTGACAGCAGCACAGTACAGTGGAGTATCATGCAGTTCTCCTTTGCTTTTCAAGCTAAGCTATCTTGCATCTAGAGCTCAACCGCTGCTCAGTCTTCCTGTGTGTTCTCTTCTCCTGGCTTACCCTCCTCACTCTTATCTTTTCTTCATTTGTAAAGCAGGGATACATTTCTAGAGCTGGATGAGCACTGCCTTGCATGAGTGAAGCTGAGCCGGTGGCAATCTACAGGGGAGTGATTGTGTGGAGCAAGACACAAATAGTAATTTGTTTACTGCTGGGAAGGGTAGCTACAGTGTTGAAGCAGCAGTAGTGAGCTCACTCGCCTGCATGCAGTTACACAGGAACAGGAAATTCTTACTCTACTCTGAGCCGAAAGTGAGATGGGGCTTACTTGTATGTTCATCCCTCCTCTTAAACAGTAATAATTGTTAGGGAGAGGCACATGGCTCCATTTAAAATCATCTAGTATGACAGAAGCTTTGCTATATGAAAATAGTTATTGCAGTCTTCATAAATGTATAACTTGTCGGGGCAGGTTGAGAGGAGGAGGTGTTTTTTAGCAGTGAGAAGCTGGCAGTAGGATTAAAATGAATTTTTTTATTTGAGTAAAATCTTATTTGTGAGTGCAAGAGCTCCTGCTCCTTTCTTGACTGTATCACTTGGGAGCATAGGAACTGCCATATTGCATCAAACCAGTCATTTGTCTGCCGCAGCACGCCCTTACCAGCAGTGACCGACATCAAATGCTTCAGAAAGTGGCAAGGGAAACCTGTAAGGAGGCCAGAGTGAGAAACACTGATCTTGAGGAAAGTGGGTTTTCCTCCCTTCTGATTTTGTTTTGTTTTTTAACTTGATGAAATGGATTGAAATAAAGCCCAAAAAGCAATCATCTGTTAGTGATGGCATTTTAACTTTTCCCTTTTGAAAATACATAACATGTCATCAAAAACTAAAGAAACTGCTTAAATAAGAAGATAACAGGGGAAAAAAGTGTCTGGCTGCATTAAAAAGTGTGTCTAGTGCTGTGTAGGAAGAAGCTATTTTTCTTGTTTATCATAACAAGAAAATGTATGTACTGCTGCATCTACCTCCTGCCTTCTAGCCTACACTCTCTTCCAACTGACTTTCTCCACAGTTGGTAAACGTGTGTGTACTTCAGTGTTCTTTTAAGATAGGCTTAGATTCTGCTTGCCTTACATTTTCAAAGGGCAATATCTCCAGGAATTCTTGATAATTTGCCCAAATTAGGGCAAATCTAGGGGGTTGTATGTAGCCATAAATACTTAACACCTCTTGTGCTGCAGAGCCAGCAGAGTAGGTCAGAAGTTTTCCATCAACAGTGCTGTACTATGTATTGGAAGTTGATGATGACAAAATACTTAGAGTTGAAGAAAAACATAATTCTTTTACAGAATTTGTTTTCTTTCCTCCACTCTGAACCTTTATTATCAGATTTCCAAGTTTTTAGGTTACTAAACAAACCATAATTAAGATATTTAAGATGTCTACATTGAACCTAAATGACAAACCAGGAACAAATAGCTCATTTTTCAAGGAAAAAGTCTCATAAAGCTGGTTTGTCAATGTGGAAGACAGCAAAAAATGGTGGTTAATAGATCCCTCTGGAAAGGAATAGGGTCTTTGTTGTTTTGGTGACTACCATGGATACTGTTTTAAATTGAATAGTAGTAGTACTGAATAGTGAATATATTGGTTCTGGTGCTAACACATATCCATCATTGGATTAAGATACAGAAATAGTTCTAGCTGTTATGATGAGAACTAACCAAGCTTCCTTCTTTTCAAATGAAGATCCTTGGAAGCTGGGTTGAAAAGTACTTCTACTCTGTATCTTGTCCAGTACATCTTAAACAAGCTTTTTATACTGGACACAGAACTGGAGCTCTAACAGCAATGATAATGTTCAGCCACCTGGAAAATTTTAAATGAAAGCCAATTATTTAATGTGACACCACTCCCTGGGTGGTGACTCCATTTGTAGGTGGCATCCTGGTTCCACACATATTATGCTGGTGTATATTACTCCTCTTTGCTGTAACCAATCTCTCTTACATGCTGGTAAATACCAAAGGGTTTTCCCTTGTAGACCATAGTTAAAGAGTTGTCCTTGTTACTGTCACTTTAAATCACCATGAAACACAGTGGATTTTTAAGTAGGAAATGAGTGGTGAAGAGATTGATTGATTGAAAAGATTGCAGGGTAAACACAAGTAGAGAAGAGGGACATGACCGAAAGAAGAAATCACGTGCAAATAGCTGGCAAAGAAAAAAACAGAGAATATAATAGGGCTAAACCATCATAATACAGAGAA
>NW_009618059.1:86762-131147 GCF_000690535.1 Cariama cristata | reverse complement strand
CTGCAGCATCTTTCATACAGAGTTGTCTTCAGACACCACAGAGATCTCATTATTCATCTCTCCAAAGCACTCACCTTTCAGGTGAAGGTCAGCAAAAAAAAAAGATTAGAAAGATATGGAGAAGAAAGACTGCTAAAATCCAGGGAAAGATAGGCAGAAAAGGCAAAACTAGTTTTCAAGAATGTTTTGCAAAGCATCCTACTGAAAAACAAGTCATGGCCCTGGACTGAAGGCGTGGATATTACATGATAATTTATATTGTACCTGGGACCTCATCTTGGGATGAGCATTTGGTGGCCTTAACTACAATTAAACTGGAAGACCTAACCGCCTCTGAACTGTATTTTGGGGCTGATCCTGCCACATGCAGGCATCATGTCCTAGATTCCTCAGGCAATGGCCGTGACGGAACTGTGATCTCCAGCCAGTCCCTGGTTTGGTCTGGGGATATAATACACTGCAAAGGAAATCCACACGTCACTTCAGACAAAATTATAATTTCAGTTATAGTTGAGGACTTAGAACATTGTGTTACTCTCTTTTAAAACAGGAAAAAAATGAAGGCGACACCAATTTCTGCCAATTGTTTCCAAGAAACCTGACAAACTTGCGAGCTGGAAGGGTTAAAGTTCATTCTTCACATTGTGGGTGCAGGGTCTTTCATCTCCAGTCCACCCACAGACTGAAATCATTACAGGTGTAATGGGATACTCAATGACCGAATTGCAGATATAGGCAGTCCTGTTTGAAAACAGAAGTGTGATCATATCATTGTATGTACATTCATACCCATAATTCCTAAACACAGGCAGAATGACTCTTTTTTTCGCTCTTCTGTACACATTTCACATTCCTACAGAATCATAGAATAATAGAATCGTTATGGTTGGAAGAGACCTCAAAGATCATCAAGTCCAACCATCTACCCAGTGCCACCATGCCCACTAAACCCACTAAATCATGTCTCAAAGTACTTTCATTTTGTAACCATGAAGTCAAAGGCATCTTATACTGTGAGAAAGAGAGACTATTATAGCTCAGGGAATGGTACTTCAGCGTGCCATTGAATTCAGCCATTCAGTTAAGAGCACTGGCAGTTTAGTACATGTGCAATTGCAGAGTGTTGCATGCAGCTGTGCTCTGCCGCATGGTGGCATAAGAAGGGACAAACATTTGATCTTCAGCTAGACTAATTTTTGTATTCATCATGTGCAGTATGCTGGGTGTGCGTGGACTGCTGGAGAAAATTCTATCCAAGTTGCTGCATAGCTGTGTCTGGATGCTGACTGATTACACCTGCCACATTTCATTTTTAGACACGTTCATATTAACCTTCTGTACTACAAAGTGTAGTCCCCTTTCACCATGCCTCAGACTGAATTCCTGAGAAGACACCTAATGTTCCCCCCTTAAAAAAAAAAAAGGTAAAAGGACATACGCTGTTTAACAAAGTGATGCCAGAGGATTCGAATCTTCTCCAGGTCTCCTTGCCCTGTCTCCTTACCGCCATTGTTCCATCATCAAGATATTCTAGTGTGTAATTCAATTTTAAGTAACAGAAGCTGCATAGTTCTCATACATCCTTGTCAGCTGGCGCATGAAATAAAGATGCATGCACAACCCACGACATACACGTGCGTCCTTTGCAGCTGAGAAAAGCAAATAACTGTTATCTGTGGAATTATTTTAAAATCCCTATTCTGTCTCCCAAATTTCATTTCACTCAACTCAGATTAAAATATTCCCTCCTTCTTGTCGCTTCTGTTTGTGTAACTTCACACTTGGCTTCACAATAGGTCTGCTACAATTTTTTTGGTTGAAGAGCAGGGAAAAATTTCTATTTTCACTTTTTCTTCTGCTTCTGAGATTTATTCCCATTATCTCTGTAGTTTTGTTTTGATAAGTGATACTTTACATTCTCTGAGCTGGTATTCTCTTTACTTTGTATCCCATTTTACTGACATTAATCAGCAATGTGTTCAAGGGGTTAACTAAGAATTTCTGTAACAAATTATTTTATTTTCTTTTCATTGCATTAGCTCCAGATTTCTCTTTTAAAAAAAATTCTAGCTCTTGAAAATGTCTGTACAATGTTGTGTTGTGCTGCTGACAAAGCTTCAAGGATTATTAAGAGCACTTCTGCTAGAGTCTTAGATTTTTACAACTTCTGTGTGTGCTTGAATGTCCTTTCCAGGTTCTGAAGGGATTCCAGTACAACTTGTAAACTATGAGAAACTCTAGTGAACCAGTGGATACTATGCAACAACATCCATAAAGTAGAGCTTGACTGAACTTTACGCTTGGGCAAAATGCCTCCTGTGACTTTTGTTGCATACCTATGTAGCAAGCAGAAGGTCAAAAGTCTTTTGGGAAACTAATATCAGGCCATGGAAAAGATTACTAGAAGAAGGCAGAGATTAGAAGTTTCCTGGTGCAAGCAGTATCTCTACTGCTGTCTGGATAGATTTCAGCACTTGTCTCCTTAATGCATGCATGTAGAACAAGCAGATAAAACACAATACTGAGGCATCTGTCTTCCAGCATTCCCATTTGTTGCTGCCGTGCTCTGTGTAGTCCTTTCTTCCTCCCTCCACACCTGATGACTTCAGTCATCAGTACCTGACCAAACTAATACCTATGGTGTGTCCGATGAAGGATGCGACTTGCTAGATGGGAGTTACGATAAGAGAAATCTGTAAGAAAAAACTGAGAGTTATGCCTTGCTTGTGGTGGTCTTGTGATGCTTCTGTAAAACAGCACAATTCATATTTTTTTCCATGACTTGCACCAAATCTCTCTCTCAGTGACTTAAATTTTGTCTGTTTTTGTCACTGAGGCCATACTAAATTATTCGAACTGACAAATCTGCCTGCTATTTTACTTTTACCCAAATTAATGTTTTCTGTTCTATGGTGTTCTTAAATGCAGCTGTTACCTGAAACGTAAACTCACTCTATGATGCAAAAAAGGTAACTTTTCAGTCTTTATTCAACAGTTTTGCATGGAATAGCAAGTCATTTTTCATTCATCTAGCAGAGCAACTTATTACCATCCTTGATTAGTTCTTCAATCATTATAGTGTTTATAGCTCTTAAAGCATTACAGTTCTTTCTCTCTCTCTTTCTGTTAAGTATTTATATTCTAAAATATGTGTCTGTCCCTTAGAACAGTAAAACTTCATCTTTGTTGTTTTCTGACAAACAATTCAGTTCATTCAAATGCTCAGCAGAGACATTTGTAACAAGGTCAAAAACATGACGATGAAGTTCTCCAGATGTCAGTGAAATGACAATGCGGCTGTTATAGGAAGAGAAATGATCTTTGTTTCTTTAGAAAATACTGCTGACACATTAAACAAACACCAAAATTGTATTTCTGTATGAGGCAAGCATTTATTATTCTTTGAAAGCAAGATAACTGCATTTCTAAAAGACCTCTGTTATCTGTAAACAAATCTCATTACTACACAGAAAAAACCCTATGTTAAATCTTATGGGGATGTAATTTATAATGAACTCAGGTTAGCAAATCTAGTTCTGCATTCAGTCTCCTCTAACTCAGAACTATCTTAAACTGGAAACAGATAAGGTTAATTTATTTATTAGATAAAATAATACCAGAGGCCAGTTAGCCTTTTGTTTAGTTTTTGACCAATGATGTAATTTTGTCGGTACATTTCAGAGAGAGAGATTAGGAGAAAATAGTTTTGTAATCATGAACTACTGGATCACAGGTAGCAATCAGCATCAAGTTGCCAGCCTTGTCAATGGGCATGATTTATTGAAGGCAAATAATCAGCCTTTGTCAGAGTGAATGGAAAAAGCAAGTGAATATGGTGATACTAGTAATAATAAAGAGTCAAAATGAGAGATTTTTTCTAGTATACTACAGAATATCACTGGCATAATGTAGTCTTACAATGGTTCAAAAGACTTGTTTTATAAAAAGTAAATAAGCAGAGAAAGGTTTTTTGGTGATGTTATAGTCCTTGGTTTTCTACTCAGTGAGTGTGAATTGAGAAGAATCTGATAATTTGAGTTTACAGGAAGCACATTCTAAGCAACATACAGATCTACACAGTGCTCAAGAATCAACAAATTGCCCTGGGTCAGTAAATCAAATTACATGTGAAGAGTAATATGTTCCACTTCTTGAAAATCAAGCTGTTTTGTTACAATATTTCTAGAAAAATGCAAAACCATTTCCATGAAGGACTTGCATCCCTAGCCTATCAAGTCTTATATACGCCCTTTATGGTGATCTTTACTGTGTCAATCATATGTCCCAGCAAAGCAGTCAGCTCCTCATGTACAGCTGGCATAATGATTTCCTTACAAGTCTGATACGGGAGCAGAGCTGGAAAGTTGGTATTTTTACCAATACTTATCTGCAGATGTACTGTTTTGGGGATCTGTGTAGAGTGGGAAGAAGCGTAATCAGATTTGAAGCTGCACTGCATTTTACCAAAGCCAATCATAGATGAAAACTGCTCAATTCACATAGCTTTAATCAAACCAGGATCAAAGTAATTAATTGATTTATTAATGACTGTAATTCGCAAGCAATCAATGACATGTACATTCAGGATCAGTATCAGCAATGCAGTATAATAAAACATAATGCTAGATGCTTACAAAATATTAATAAACACAGGTTTCTCAACATCCTTCTACAACTAATCCAAGCAATTTACAGAAGTGGCAATGCCAGCAGAGCAACTGCTGGTGTTTTCAGACCAGGTTTTGATGCTGCTCTCTTTCCTTTTCTCTCTCCCCACTGCTAAATGTTTCCTTGTTTCTTTTATAGTTCTTTCAAGCTGACTTCTAATTTGTTTCAAAAGTGTCTTTGTTGCAGTCTAATGATTGCCTTTCTCAGTGTTACAAGTTTTGGGGAAAATGACCTCTCAGACAGTTTGGTCTCTTTTTTTCACACAAACTGATTATGCTCACATTCCTGCCTTACCAGCCATTTTTCCAAAAAGGAGGCTGTATGAATTTGCCCCCAGTGTGCTGTCAGAGTAAGTGATATCAGCCCTAGAATCAGATTCAGTTCTACCTGCTGACTCCAGAATAGAAAAGGTACCTCGAGCACAGCTAACCAATCAGACTGGAGTTTTTATTATGTATTATTTTTGTTTATCTAACTCTATATTTATCGGAAGACTTTTTTTTTTTTTTTTTCCCTAAACACATTTTTTTTGGCTTCTTTCTAATTTATTTTTATTATGTATTATTTTTGTTTATCTATCTCTATATTTATCGGAAGATTTTTTTTTTTTTTTCCCTAAATACATTTTTTTTGGCTTCTTTCTAATTTGTTCTGTCAGAGGCAAAGTATTAGATTTTTTTTTTTTCTCTTTGTAATGTAAGCCTTAAAAATTACAGATGATTCTATTTCCTGGATAGATGTTATTGAAGAGTAACAAAGCTCAAACTCATCACTCATCTGTAAATGTTCTTGGGGATATGGACATGAATGATGACGCTTTATTGATGACCCATAAAATTCCTTAAAACTTGCAACTGGAGATTTATATTCTGTTCTTGTACATATTCTCTGATTCACTTTTGCCAGTAATTCTCTGTTACTGGACATATGGTCAAATAACACTGCATCTAAAAGTTTTTCCTTCTAAAGCAGTCTTTTCTTTCCTTCTTGACAAAGGCAATTTAATTTAAACAAGTTCCCAGTGTTATCAAATAATTAGAATTTCTACAAACGTGTGTGTTGCTCATAATGTAGAAAAGTAATAGTCTTGTTTGGGATCTAATTAATTATTAATTACTGTTACAATATTTACCCATTTTTTATCCATCATCTATCTGAAGTTTCCCTGTGTTTGTTATAAGCTCTGGTCTATTATTGTGTATTTTATAACACAGAGGATTTGAGGATTTTCTTTTTCTGCATCAGATATGATATGTTACTTGATACCAGAGGAAAACAGGAACTTTCTAGAATAAACACACAAGCCAAAATTTTCAAATTTGTTGATTTGAGGTCTGATCTCCCAGGAGTACTGAACAGTTTGCCTGTAGGAATCAAGTATTTTTCCAGTGACTGCAGTATATAGTCTTTTTTTCCCCTGTCTACCTCACGTATTTCATATTGAGAAATTAAGAAATTAAACACTGGAGATTTTTTTTATTAATTTTTCTCCCTCTTTGCCTTGTATTTCTTTTTTTTTTCTTCTCAGTGAAATCAAATACTGCCCATATTCCATTTTTAAAGTTGGAAATGAAAATGAAATGAAAACCCAAAATGAAACAGAAATTAACTGAATTTTCTCTGGCCAATTTTCTTCTCAAGTGACGTGTCGTTACTTATTCTTTCATTTATCAATGTTTTTACTCTGTAAGCTGCAACTCTGTGTTCTGAAATGTTAACAAGGTAAAGGAAAATCCCCTTTCCTTTACTGTTAAAAAAGATAGGCATTTATGAGTCCAGATTTGCAATATTGTGCACTAACAATTAAAAATGCAAATAAGCCTCTGCAGTTGTGGGTAATTTGTAGCTGCAGTTAACATAACTATGCTTAGGATAAAAATCATGCTCCAGGCACCATACACATATAAGTCACCATCTGTACCCAAAATTACCCAAAATCTGTACAGGTGTTTGGTTTTGTTTGTTTGTTTGTTTTTAATTAGGAAAACACAAGTTTTTTCCTCTGTTACAGCCAGCCAGCCAGCCACATCATATGTTAGTCTCCACTGCTGTCTCCATCTTCTTTAGCTAGAGTCCACATTTTAAGGAAACTTTTACAGGAAAATATGTCTGCAGTATTATGCAGTTATTCCATGTGCACCATCATATTTAGGGTAAACTTTCCAGCCATTTTTTTTCTAATGTACCTAATCACAACTACTTTGATTTCAGAAAGTACTAGACCCAAGTTCTAGTGGTTTTCTCACATGAGTAATGATTTTTTTCTTCTGTTCTCCTCTATTTTTTTGCTCTGTTCTTCTTGTTTTCTTTTTGTATTTTTAAGTAACTGAACGAAAATTGTTCCAAATGCTTTCTTCTAGCATGATGGTCAAAAGATAACTTTTCAGCATAAAAATCAGATAAGCTTTTTATAACTGAATTTACATGTAGTTTTTATTTTGTACTTTGGTAATCAGAGGACCATGTACAGTTCTAAAATCCCCAGGGCAACAAATTCAGAAGTTAGACATAAAAAGACATAAAAAGCTACAGCTGCAGTTGCAAAAATCGTTGTCACTTTTTGTTGGCTTCTGTCAGCAGGACAATCTAGAGAGCAAGGTGAAAAAATTCATGTGCTGAAGGGTGGTAGTTAGATTCAGTAAAATACACAGAAATTTTATGTCTTCCCTTAGTTGCTGTTCAACGCTGGAACAACCTGAAATCTGTAGATAGTTCTTCTTCTGCCTGGTGTTTTGAGATAAAGCAGAGTGTGATAGTTCATAAAACTCAAAAAAATTACTGTTTCAAATCAAAGTCTGTTATAGGAGCTATATAAAGAACATGAGGAAGATTGAAAACGTAAAATTAAAAAAAAATGGTGGCATGCACGTTTCAAGGTAAATTAGAAGGTTTTTGAGATCTCGTAGAAAAATGCCTGTAGAACATAATCAGTGACATCTACTTCAACAAGGAGAACAGCATTGTGAGCATGGAGCTTGCAGGTGGAATATCCTAATTTCTAGAAACCAGTCACTGCTCTCTGGTGAAGGCAAACACATCCTTGATGTGTCATTGGTGTCCTGACTAACTCTGAAACACAGTAAAACATGGGAAACACTTCCCTGCTAGGACCATGGATCTGTTTGTTAGGCCTATGTGAATAATGTTGCAAAGGGTGCGGGTCATGAGCTGGTCCTGAAGAATGCAGTCAAAACTGGGGAAAGCTCTAAAGGCAATAGAGCTGCTGTTTGTTGAAGAAGAAATTTGGTGAAAAAGACTGAAGGAATTAGACAGTCTTAGAAGGGAAGGTGATCTGCCAGCCTAACACAGGTGACAGTGGACCACTGTTTATATCATGTCTGCCCCAAGAAATTTGTGAAAAGTCATCAGTGTGGTAGAAGACTCTAACAGCCTATCTGGTTTTGTAGCTTTTAAACAAGGTGTTGATTAAAAGAAGGGTTCAAATATTCCCCTGTCATGAAAACCTCTTTTTACTTGCAGGGCTGAAAGCAACTCATGTTTCATCTGGATATATGGGAAACCTGTGGTGATATAGTAGGTATGTGCAAAATAAAAATTTACTATGAATAAGTTAGGAACATTCACGGTTTTGTAATTTGCCAAATTTCTATGAAGAGTGCAGAAGCCCTGTTACAACAAAAATATATTCCTAGTATATATTCCTGGTAGCTAAGATGAAAATAAGTTCTGAAGCATGCCTTATTTTTTGCCAACTTTAACTGTATACTGAATGTGAGAGATTTCAATCAGGAAAAATTCCTAATTTGTATGCTTTTATGCATGGAATCTGTGATATGAGAACATGAACACTGAACTGAACCAAGAATCAAAACAGGAGTTAAATGAATGATCACATACACTGAGGTCTCCTCATCACAAGAAGGTAGCTATTGAAATTGTACTTACTTACTAACTTGCTAAATAACAGCAACTAGGTTAAATCCTGATAGTAGTAGATGAGCACTGGTATATATGATTCCTAAATAGAGCACCTGAAAGATATAGGACTGAAACCTGACTGCAGTTCTATTTGTGTAAAGTCCTCCAGTGATGGAAGACACAGCTATCAATTATGAATTGTAGAAGAATCAAAAAAGGAAATGCTTTTTCCAAGTCATAAGAGCTGTGTCTGACTTGCACAATGGTGCACATGGAAGAAGTTACTGTCTGTTACTGCTGGAAATAAAAATGCAGGCAGAAGTACAGGTCCTAAGCACACTGATTATTAAAGTAAAACCTTAAAAGAAAAGAATCAAAGCTATTGATGATCCCTTTTCCTGAGTATAAAAGAATTTCTGTAAAATGACTGAATTTGCCTTTCATTTAAATGGCTTTTTATCAGTGTCTGACAGCACCATATTCATTATCAAATTCCAGCAGACTGTGATGTTGGCTCGTCAGGATGTCTCTTGGGTATTTTTTGGCCATGTGATCAAACAAGGTGTATTTCCCAACTTAGCTTCTTTGACATGACATGAGGTATCATTCTTTGGAGTCATATTCAAGGTTGCAAGTTGAAGAGAGAAGGGTTTCAGCAACTGCAAAGCAGCATAGGTACCTTGACTTTGGCTTCAAGGATAAGGTATTGACTTGGAACCAATAAAAATTAGGAACTGCTCTCACTGTGCCTATCCCTTTGTGTGTAGTTTCTGAACAGAAAACCTCTCAGCTGAGGGGAAATTCTGGAATGGAAAGTTTAGAAAAAATCTGAGACATAGCTCACTATCTATGCAGATCCTAATGACAATCTATCTTTTGGTTATTTTATTCATCATAAATTCTCTGTTATATTTGCTTTCTAAGGCTTTATATAGACTTCATTGTTGTCCTGATTCAGTAAAGTGCATACACATTCAAAACACTGGAGTAACTCCATATAGAAGAAAAATATCACAAAACCATTCACCTATTTTTGCTTTGTGTCCATGTGCATTCCAATTTACAACCCAAATGGGATCAGGAAGTGGAAATAAACGAAAAAAGTCGATGGTTAAGCTAAATGTTATATAACAATTTGAAATCCAACAAAGTAGTTAAAAGTGTTCCACCTTTCATTTTGGCAAAATTTGTGTGCTGATGTGATTATGGTGTGTTCTTATCTATGGTGTTGGGAAAATTCTGTAGTTCAAGCCATCCTAGATGTTGTAGAAACATGAGTTGAAGTAATTGGGTCTTTTATTTCTGACTTACTCTAATCAGAACAGATTTCCTTGTCTTATATAAGATTATCGTAAGAGTAATGCCTAATAAGTTAAGCAGAGAATTATAATGACAAACCTCCTCATAGTTTTCATTCTGTGTATAGTACAGGTAGTATAGGATCTCCTAAATAATATTTGGTTGACACAGTAGACTTTCAACAGCTTAACTTCAAAGATAGGAAAAAAAAAGGGAAGAAAAGAAGAGACCTAGTTCTTTCCACTGAGATTAGATATAATTTGTCTTAAAAGATCTTTCCATCAATTATATCCTATGCATGTTTTGCAGTGAAGAAGTGCATATCATGTTCATGTTTTGCAGTTGCTTGATGTCTAAAAGGTAATTAGTTCATGGCACTTTGTTGTAGAGGATAACTTGTACATTATTGGAAGAAAAAAGCCTACCAAGATTGCTCTTTGGCTTTAATTAAAAAATATCACCCAGAATATTACATGTCTCTCACTTCATAAGGGAAGTGTCACATAGCACAAATTATTTCAAAATTTTCTTGCATTTTGTACAAGCAATTACTGTTTGAACATGTTCTTTTACAAACTATTCTGGAAAGGAGAAAAGAAGGGTAAATTGTAGTTTTCCTCTTAGTAACTTGCTTATGTTATTCTAGAAACAACCAAACAAATGTTAAGGCAGCTTCTCTATTTAGACTATTACTGTCAGAATTTTGTTCAGAGAGAAATGAGTAAAAGCTATACAGTTGAAGGAATGCAATCCATTTGTTGGTCTGTCTAGGTGGTGACTCCAAAGGTGTCACAAATTCATACATACAGCCCTCAATGGTAACTTTTTTATTTGGATCTTTAAATTAGCTGGAAGATCTGAAGCCAGAAATGGTTTGCAGTGGCTCCTTTGAGAAGTGCTGTGTATTTAGCTTGCCTGAATGAACACAGGAAATATGCTGTTTGCATGAATAGGACTGATCATAAGCTACTTTCAGAAGTGTCTCTGTGAATGACTTGGAAGAAAACTCAATTACATACAGAGCATTCTTTGTCTCAGGAATTCTAAGGTGAAGACACAGTAAAAGAGTGGTGCTGTAACTGCGTAGATGGATAACTAGATAATGGGATAAATTTGGTCAGAAGTTTTTTTCCACCCCTGTTGTTATATTCAGATCTTTGTGCATGCCTCATACGTATACATGGCTTCTCTCCTTACTCTGTGGAAATATATATGTGAGGAGATATAGAAGATGTGCTTGCTATGATCCTGTTGTTCTTGTTTAAAAGGAGGAAAGTCTGTATTCTTATCCCACCTCTGACACCCTGTTGTCAGCTTCTGTCGCTCAGGTTCTTGGTCTATAAAACGCAAATGGTTTCATAGACCCTCAATCTTGACATGTAGTCGAAAATTTCCTAAAAAAGCCCTGAAAGTTTGGCTTGGTTGCCATCTCCTATCTCCAGTCTTAATTTCACTCAGTAGTAGAAGACAAGTCTCCAAGATATGAAGGAAGTTTTTTTCAATTTTTCTGCCGATATCGGGATGGTGGGCGCTTATGCAAACAAAGCCAATATATACCAACCTCATTAACCGTGATAAGTATTATAAATTGTAAATTACAGAGGACACCAGCAGATATCTTCAAAATATAACCCTATGTCAACTTTTTGTGGTTAAAAGAATTTGTAACAAGTCCTACATTGTGTGAGAAGCTGCCTGAATCTAAACCAAAGAAAATGTTTTCTCATGCCCTTGGGAACTAAAACCGCCAAATTTTATGCAGCTCCAATTAAAATACAACACACAATAGATGCTCAGGCTCAAGAAACTCAGAGTGAGTTTCAGTACTGGTGTAATACAGTACTCATCCTTCAGTGCTGGCTTGTTCATGAATAATGGATATTTTATTTGTTATTTAGATAAACAATTTTGTGTCTGCACCACAATGTTCTGCTATTGGTTCAGGTTGGGAGAAGCCACACGTACTACACAAAGTTAAATAATAATCCAAATTGCCAAGGTCTTTTGGCATCTGCAAGAACGGATGGGAAAGCTAATGAGGGGAGAGCTTCTGAGGTATGGCTGCTTACAGTCATTGGGGTTAGCAGCAATTCTGGCATCACATAAGTGGACTCAACAATTTCTCATCTAGAATCCAAAATTTAAATATAGTTGCAGAGGCAATGTTTCCATCTATTTTCTCTTTGTCAGCGAAGAAAATAGTGCCAACTACCTTCTGTCTGTGTCCTGTTAAGCTTACACATACGGTCTTTGCCTGCATGCCTTAAAGCCAGAAGTAGCGTATTAAAATGGATCTTAGAAGTAATTTTTGTCTCATTTTCTCATTGAGCTGTCCATAAAAATGTTAGTGAAACTGTGTGCACTGTTATAAAATCACTTATATATTGGTCTAGCCTACACATTGGGGATAACAAAGCAAGATTACTTTTTCAGAAACTCCTTAAACTTCCCTGAGTTGTATTATTATGCAATAATTCTAAGTCTTCTACTGCAGAAGTAGAGATAAGCTGTTTGTTCCTCGATGTCCCTGGTTTTGCATCTGAGAAAGGAAGCTACATGTAATGCTTCTACAGGCTTCTGAAACCCTGGAGCTTGCAGAAGATATGACTACAAATTGAAATGAAGGCATGACTGGATAATGAAACTTAGCCAGAAAGGGTAGCAATATCAGTATAGATGTAAAGACATGAATTATTCTAGTGTGTGTTAGCAATTATGTCAAAAGTCCTGTACTATACAGTCTATGGTTGCCAATACATTCTAACTTTCTGTTGCTACATCTTCATTGTTACCGTCATGCATACAGACAAGCACAGCATAAGCAGGCATGTGTTACAATCCATCTTCCGTTTGTGGTGTAGACATGCTTCTGACTGAAAATTTAGGACCCCTAAATTTAGAGATGATTTGTGAGTGCAGAACTCCTCAAAGTTTGGCCCTACAATGCTTTGGGCTTTAGTTCTCTGAAACAGGGTTAATGACAACATTTTTTAACCTAGATTTTTATTTAGTCTTTATGGCAGGACCTGTCTTTAATAGGGTTCCAGTGTCAGTGAAAATGTTGAGATGCCACTTGGTTAGATGTAACGAGTAACAATAATACACACAATGTAAGTATGTCTTAAAAATTTCTGAGTTTCTTTTCACGTCAGCATGGGGAATGCATTCTCTCCCATGTTTCATTATCTTTTAGGCATTTTTTGCTATTTTTATGGGTTGTTGGCAGGCAAAATGCTATTTGTTTGGGCAGATAATGTTTTCATTTCTATAAATAAAGGGCTTTATAGCTTCACCAAAATAATTTTTTCTGTTACTATTTTGTTCACACTATTACTCTAGTATATTCCAAGCATCTTTTAATTTTTTTTTTCCTTCAGAGGAGAACCAAATCAAATCTACATTTAGTAAGTCAGAGCAAATTGACTGGAAAATATCAGTTGCTCCTGTAGTTAAAAGTAATACTATGTTGTTACAGCACTAAAAGATAAAAAATCTGCATAGTAACTGAAAAGCATGTCCCATAAAGAGCTGCATGAAGCTATTCTTGCAAAAAGCATTCAAAAAAAGAGCCTGTTCTGTTTCTTCAAATATACACTTGTTTTTCAAAATTAATTTTTTATTAAAATGCTAACTAATAACTAATGCCATGACATACTTATTAAAAAAGTGACTTGTTTTCATAAGAAGCTTGAAATTCATTTTATAGGACATTATTATTGGTTTTGGTCTGATGCAAACAGGATTATTCTAGCTTTATGCTTCTGTTATATGAAGCAGAATGTAACTCTGTAATAAAGAAACATCTTGTGTTCTAATGGAAATATATACAAGAAACATTCTTTTTTTTTTTTTTTTTCAGCAGTAGTCATCATATGCAGACATAACTTTTATTTGCTTTTCTCTCTGACAGTTTCAGCTCCTCATCTCTGGGGAAATAAGAAATCAGTAAAACATTGTCTTTGCTTTTTAGAAGCTCAAGTCTAGGAGAAAAAAAGGAAATGCAGTATTGCTTCTGCTGGCTTAGCCAGCCAAATCTATTTCTTCCATCAGCTTTTTCTGATTCTTTGAAGATCTCTGTTGGACTGCTGTTCCTTTGGCTTTATGGCATGGAACATACACAAAACACAGCATTGCAGTATAGAGGGGCCCACTCCATGTCTGTTCCCTCATGGTGAAAAAACAAGATGAAATATTCAGAGAGCACACGGCTTGTTCCAGAAGCCTTGTTCTCTTTCAGTGAGGAGTATTATCTTTCTCTTTCCAAGGATACAGGAGCAGTTAAACCAGCCAAAGATGGCTGCAGCTAACCCTGTTGGGCACAGTACTCCTGAATTTCCCTTTGATCCATGATCGCTTCAGCTTCACCCCATTTCCTATCTCCTTATCTATTATGTTTCACCTGACAGCTGCTGCACTGTTGATATTAGACACTTTCTGCCTATGTATGTTCCTATCCTCTTTCTTCAGATCACAATGATCGAAAACTCTGGCATTAAGGACCATATCCTGGATCTCTTCAGTACTCTGACAAGGCATGTCTGTGTAGTCAGATGCATGAGATGATCTTCTAGCTCTGCCTGTGCTCTAAGTTAGAAGGATATGAGCCAGGTCCTTGCTCAAAGGAGCATGGAAGTTCACTAACAGGCATCCCTCATGCTTACTCAGGAGTCTGATTAATGAGATTCACAGCAAGCAATTCTAATAGCTTTGGAATAGACTTGTGTCGCTGGCTGGAGGACATCTCTTTCCCAGTACCCAGGCAGACAGAAGTGTGAGTTAAACTGCTACTCTGTAGATGAAGACTGCTCTGTTTCTGTTCTTATCTGGTCTACATACTCTGCAGAGTCTGGTCTTGTTCTACAGAAGGTTTATAGTTTTTTGGCTCTTGGAGATAGGCAATATCAGCGTTTGCTGTTTTTTAAGATGGATCTTGTTCAGCTATCCGTTGCAATACAGCTTTTGCTAAACTTCGTTGTGTTCATGCACTAATTTCTTGGGTGAGAAATACTGATTATACTTAATTTGTATTATCTTATGTTCTTGAATTTTTGTTCTTGTGCGTATACAAAAATTAAGAACATGATGCCTGGAGATGGAATCGCTAGTGAGCTAACTTGGTTTGACAGGTTTTTTTTAAATACAGTTATGTAGAAGTAATTGTACAGAGGTTTCTCATTCTGTAGTAGAAAACAGGCTTGTCTTCATGCATGACAGCTGACAGCGTGATGCAAATGTCAGGAGTAATTAGTTAACCACTGGTGTCAACTCTTGCTAAAATCTTCCTGGAAGCTCATTGGTCATCCAAAGCAACCACGCGAGAAAACACATAAGCATATTGTGACTAAGCTTTAGGGAATAATGTGTTAAAGTAATCTGCAAAATATACATAGCCTCTTCTAAGGCATAAAGGATACCTTTCAGTAAACTCAATTCCCCTGAACCCGTTTGCTTCATGATTTTGTTAAAGACTTTTGGTCTTAGGGGCTTACAGTTCTGTTCTTCTCCTTCACCATGGACTTGTTATAAGTAATCTCTACACTAAAGCTGGTTTTTCTCTTGTTTTTTTTTTTGAGAACGCATATGGCGCTTTGGCTTGGTTGGATGAGTGCATTTCTAGGATTTCTAGGGCAAATCTATGCATTTGAAAGTTTAAACTTTGAGTTCTGTGATCATTCATACCAGTGACATTTCATTCTGTTCGACTTCAGGGAAATCCTATTTTGAATAAAAAAGCAAGGTGAGAAGAGACTGAAAGAGAACTCATTTAAAAGATGAGATGAATGTTTGTAGTGAAGTCCTTACCTACTTGCAATTGTACAGCACCAGCTTTAGGTAGTAGGGTTTCACACTTTTGCACTGATAAAAGGATAACTGGCAATTCTATTTCTAATAAATACATTTTAAATACTGAGTTCCACTTACCGGTTATGAATTTACAGTTGTATAGGTCCACCTGTTGCTATTTTTCTTTTGGCACCAGAGAAAATTGGAATAGAAAGATTCCAGGGAACTAAATATGGGCCAGATCTTTGAACTTGGACTTTTTCTACTGCTGCAGTACCTTAAAAGGAGGATAAAAATCACTGTATGTCCTCTTTATATTGTCATTGATCTTCCACTTTTCTAGTCCTTTCAAAGTAGTTTGAAGCCTTAGATGCTGCTACTGTCTCTATTGAGATATTCTCCTAGCTAGGGTTCTCTGGAAGAGTTAAATAATGCCCTTGGATCCTTTGGGCCAAGAGAAATTCCCATGTGCTTCCTAAAACCGGCCACCTGCAAAGCTGTTCTACAGGACAGAAATGAAGCAATGGAGATGGTATTAAAACCATTTGACTCCATCCACTTTAGAGATTGCTGTGGTAAAATAGCTTGTCAGGAATAATTTGTTATAGTGACAGCACTCTAGAACAATCCTGATACTACCAATAGATTGGAACAAAGGGGTGCAGTGGAAAAGATTTTCAGTAAAACAGCTTAAATCCTAAACTAATTTCTAAAATAAAATATAATAAATACCCTGTCTTAGTGCATAATACATTAATATTGCTAGTAACAATAACCCTAACAGTTATGCTATTACACAATTAGATTCTAAAGTTTCTGATTTTAAGACAGTTAAATAGCTGAAAGTCAAGGAGATACAAAATTGCTAGGGAGTTTTCCATCAGCTGGGATGAAATGAAGCAGGTTACTTTGAGAGCTGGTTGAAACCCTAAGTTTAATTAATTAATAGTTCAGGGCACAAGACTTCAGATAAAGCAGACTCTTCGTGGAAAAGAAAAAAAACCCCAATAATAAAATGAATTTTTCTTTTCCCAAGAAAATTAATCAAGTACTGTTTGCTTTTAATGGATTTTGCCCCTGCTGCCTTACCCACCCTTACCTGATTTGCTAATTAGACTACATGTCCTCAAGAGACGATCAAGCCTCCTTGTAAAAGGAGTCCCTGCAGAGACTGCCTGACTGCCTTAGGCCGGAAGTTTTCAAAACCAGTTAGGGAGAGTGAAGCAAGATAAAAAGAATGGAGCTCAAGAGAAATGAGTGAGTACAAAAGGAACGTGGTTTTTCAAGTGGTTCAGGTACTAAGATGTGGCTATAATTGTAATATTTTATTAGCTTTCTTACTATATAGTGTATATTTTCTTTCTTCATCCTTTTTAAAGATACTAGTCTGTGTTCATTAAAGTCAATGGACAAGCTTTTATGGGCTGAATTTGTAAAGTTGTTTTGATAGGTAGATCCCTATTGGAATTAAGCTCCTAGATGCTATTGAAAGTCTCACTAGGTACTAATCTACATCCATAAGCAGTTTTAAAAATCACCACATAATCATTTTTGTTAGGTCTATGATCAGGTCTTCATCATCCAGGTGAAGGGGAAGAAAAGTTTGGATGATTTGAATAAAGCATGCAACATATGTAATTTAGACAGTAGGAAAATACAATTAGAGTGAAAAGAAAAGAAAAATCTGTAACAGTAATGCAAACATCCTTGAGATTCCAAATCCGCACAGTGTCCTGCTTCATGAGTTCAACTGTCATGTTTACTTGGATGATATATACCAAGACTCTTGGAACATCAAATTGATTTAATTTCTAAAATTGTTCAAGGTTGTTTGACTACGGTAGTGAAAAAATGGTTTAAAATTAACCTGATCCATAGAAATCCAGCACCTACTGTGGGTGCCAGATAGGCTTCGGTCTGTAGCAGAAACTTGTGGGTGAAGCAGTGGGCGGGGAACAAAGGATGGCTGAATTCTCTTTGAGCTCCATGGTTGGGGAGAGGATTCCAGGTAACTTCTTTCCTTCCTGAGCTGAATTCTTTTTGAATTTGTTCAATTTCTTTTTGAACCCTGAGCTTATGTCTTTGGAAATCTCATCCACGGAATCATCGGTGGCACTAGCTTTTCCTGTGGTGGTGGGAAAAAGAAACATGATGCAACAGCCATCACAGGAGTGACCAGTGAAAACAGGAAGGAGCTACATCTGCTTCACATCGGGCATTCATGTTCTATGACCTCATAGCAGCACTATGCTTGCCACAGTTTTCTCCTGCTTACAGTTTTCTATTTCTTGGTTTCAGTCTGCACAGCCCTCTGTCCCACAGTGTAAAGACAGGTCAGGATATAATCTCTAACAGGCTGATCTTCATGATAGCTACTGAAAAGAGATATTCTATAGAAGTGCTGGACTTGATAGTCTCCTAGATGAATGAAATTAAAACATTACTGAAAATCCCTGGAAGGGAAGATTAAACTTTTTCTATGAAATTAAACTCCTTTCGAGTGGAGTTCAAAGAAGTGGAAGATTCAAAGCAGGCATTGTATCAGTGGCTAGAGCAGATAATTATCCTTGAGGTAGTGAGAGAAAAATCATAGCAATTGAAAATTCTTACCCAAGAGAACAAAACTTTTCCTATTAGAAAATCTTTTAGTAGAGCCTTAGAGATCAGAAAAATCAAGTTCAAATACAGAATAAAGATGATCATATGCTCCTCTGCACTGTTTTATTGAAACTTTATACTGTGTGTTACTGTGATATATTAACTCTTCCTTTTTTCCTTTTTTTTTTTTTTTTTTTTTTTTTTTTTAATTTTTTTTTTAAAAATTGAAATCATGTATTAAACAAAATGAGAGGAGTTGCAAGCAGTTTTTTTCTTATGCTCTTCCTCCTGGATTAAGAAACAGTATATAGGTTATTTTTTTTGGGGGGGGAGGGGGGGGAGAGGGAAGTGGTAGATGTACTGGGGAAGGGGAGAGTCATGTATGCTGTTCTGTGTCTTTTATTGGTAGGGCCAAGTAAACATGAGGTGTGCAGTATTGGTATTCGATGTGGGAAGTGATCACATTCAGATATGATTTGGTTATACTGGTTCTGATTCTCTATCCTCTTGTACCAATGGTAGCAATTTTGTATTGGCAGCTAGAGAGTGGTGCTCTCACGTTATTGGTGTCCCTTCAGATAAACATGCTTAAACCCCTATTAACCTCCCATTATTGAGGACAAACTTTTGCTTTAGTATATATTGCTTAAGTTTCTTTGTTCTGCTGATGATATCATTGTGTCAAGTAGTGTCATTAGAATTGAAAAACTATTCCTGATCAAGCTCATTTGTCAATTGGTTCCAGTTGTTCCATATTGCATTTCCATTATTGATCAGTTTGTGGAGAGAGTAATTGCCAGCTCTCCATGAGAAAATCTGTTTAGGGATGTTCTTGGGTTTTGTTTATCTGTTTGTTTACTCCTCCTCACAATCTGAAACAAATATTTATCTCAGCATTAGGGTCTGAAGAAGCAATTCCATTACCATGGCTTGAAAGAGTTGTCATCTGTCAGCTAACATATATTAACAAGTCCATGTGCATGTTTTTAGCACTAAGCATTCTGATTATTTTACTCTGCAGAGGATGAGTGGCAGTTTGCTGGTTGTTCTGCTACTTTGGATCATGTGGCTTAACCCCAAGAAAGGACTTTTACAGCTAAGTATTAATCACCAAATTTATGAAGGCTTTAGAACCCTAAAGAAAACAGGAGGAATTGGGTACCTTGGGAATTAATATCTGCAGATGTGTCTAGATCTTCACCAACAAACTGTATTAATGATCTATGAAATGTAGCTTCATACCTCTCTTTCTTTCTTGGCATGGCTCTGTATCAGGACTTACAAGGAAATAATACAGCTGGTATCTGGGCTTCCTGGATATTTTGTTTAGATCCAGAGCTTCAGAATCCTTTTAGGCAACTCCTGTGCTTTTATGGACCCATACCAAGCTTCAGGGGTCTGCTAGCTGTGAGAGTGTCTACCATGTGAATTAAACAATGTGGATTAGCTACAGTTTCTTCAGGTAACTACTGGACCAATCTTAATATTTGATTGTCAAGAGAAAATGGGAAAAAAAGATAATTATTTCATTTTCAGACCAGAGGTAAGCAGGAAGGAAAATCTTGGTACTTAATAATAAAGTAGAGGTGTCTGCAAGGTGCAATTTTCCCTCTCAAAATAAGTAGTTTCAAGCAATGCATAATAAATATAAGTGTGAGCTGTGAAAGTGATGAGAGCACTGTTGAATTAGTAAGGATACTCTTTGCCTGTAAATTTGTTTCCTTTGTGATTTCATTGCTTCACTTACAAATCACAGGATATGTGTTACATATTGACTTACTTCAAGCACAAATAGCTTATCAAATACCATACATAAAGTGCCTATGAGGTGCTTGTGGTCTTTTCTGTATCTGGGGCTTAACATAAGAAATGTCAAAAGAAAAAATACTTTACATTTGACTTAGGGCTAGAAATATAACAGTCTTTCAGTAATGATGTATGATCAGACTTATGCAAACATGATGAAAAGATCTCAGTGGAATTTTGCTTAAAAATGTTTCCCTTATGGGAGCATCCTATGGAACCAATTAAGAATAAAACCAAGGGGATTTTATTGAATTTGTTACAAACAGCTACTGTATGTAACAAAGAGCAAGTGCTCTTTTTTATGGATTTTTTTAAAAAAAAATCATTCTTCAGAAGATCATGCATAATTATATCTCTGCTAGCAAATCTCAGAGGCTAGTTTTAAAAATCTGTGCAAAAATTTCCCAGAGGAATTAGTATCTTTAGGTTTAATATGACCATATTCCTTAGGACGGTTACTCATTTCTTTTGTTACACATTTGAGAACTGAGTATTTTCCCATAGGCTGGCCAAACCTTGATGTAAAAGAGCCACATGCTTTCAAAATTGTAGTTCCTTCAAAAATCCTCTTCATGTCTATTGCTGAAAAATCATCTTTACTATACCATAGACAAAAAAATTGCCTGGGTAATAGCTAAGGTGGCGGTGGGCTACAATTTTTCTTAAATTGCTAAGAATTTCTAGTATATCCCAAAAATTGTTTGTACTCATCCTACTTAGCTGTCTGATATAACTCTTGTGTTCTCTGTCTGTTCTCTTATCAGAATTTTGCTCAGTACAGTTGAAATCTGTGCAAAAGTAACAGATCTGTTAATTAGCCCTGCGATGGAGGTTTTGTGTAGGCAAGCTGATTGGTTCAGGCTAATTCAGGTAGCTCACCACAGCACCGTGTTGTGCCATGTAAACATAGCCAGAGAACTCAGTCCTGGATTGACTTCCATGGGCCATCACATGTGGACAGCAAAACTGTTTTGACTGGCACAGAAGAACTTGAATGGTAGTTAATGGCAGCAAATTATTCTAAAATATTTTCAGTGGGTAAGGTGGAGCCCAGACCCAGTAGGATGGATAACTATGTTTTAAAGAATGTTTTGGTTTTAAATCATACAGAAAGATGTCCCTGTGCTTTTCAAAACCATTTCAAATGCTATGCACTTCATGATACAAAAGTTTTATAGGGCAAAAGGATTAGATGTTTTTCTGATGGTTAATAGTTCTTATCTGGAAATTCAGTAGTTGGAAGGAGATGTTTAAGTAGTGGTAGCTCGTTGGGGAGGAGAAAGGGGACTTTCCTGAGGCAGTCTATCCTGAAGGGTTAGTTTCTATCCTGAAGGGTTAGTTTCTCTCCTGCCATCTTTTTCTGTACGTTTTTCCCAACTAGTTCTATTCCTTTCCATTAAATAGAACTTCAAATATTTGCAGCCTATTACTTCTCTTTGCTTACTGTTAAGGACAATTTCCATGTTTCTTGTAAAATCTGTTCTTGATAGAGTGATGTGGATAAAATACACTATTAGGGGACTTCTATCGAGTTTTACCACAGAGTAACTGGGACCTTGAGCACAGTATATAATTATATTCTGTTTCAGATTACTTACTTGAAAAGCTTAGGTAATTGTGGAGTTATCATTGGAGGTCTTAGAAAGGACAAGCTGAATAGAAGACAGTAGAATGAGGGACTTCTGTAATGGGTAACATACTATCATTACAAGACTCGAGCAATTGAGACTTGAAATATTCCTGGACTACCTGCCTCACTGCTGTACAACGGGCAAAATAGGCTATGTCTTCTTAAAGTATCTATGTAGCCAAGGAATGTGACTGGAGATACAGGTGAAATTTGTCTAACAAGAAATGAAAAATTCAAGCAGGCATGATCATAATAAATGTATGATAGAAGGAAGACAAAATTAGTCTCAAGTGCTAGGACTTGGTACACAATAATGAAGCTATTTGGAAGCTATGTACTAGAGTATGTCGGAAGATACTGGTCTTTGAGTCATTAAGGATCAACAATCCCTCTACAAAAACAATAAAGTAAGAATACTCTGAGTTAAGTATTCCATTAAAGTAGAACATAAACCTTTCCTTGGCTTGCAAAAAAAAAAGTAAGTTAGATGTAACTCAAAGAAGGCTCACTTTTTCTCACATTTGTGAAAGCTGAGTAACTAGAAGCAGACTTGGTGTTTGAATAGCCTCTTTACGCAACTCTTCAAAAGTCAGTCACAACTCCTGTAGAGTTGGACAAAACAAATGCATTTAAACAAGTGTCTGGTGCCTGCCAACCCTAATCAGGCATCATTGATCAGTGTCTTACACTGCACAGCACTAATTACTATACTTATGCACCCAGTCCATGTGTCACTTGCCTCACAGACCCTGCCTTCACATCCTCCTTCTAACCAGCTTCTCTCTCTCCCTCTGTTCCCTCAGTATCCTACCTCCTTTATACTAGGACTTCTGTCTTTCTGTAAACTGCCACTTTTTATACTAATACTTCTGTCTTTGTATGCTCTTTTGGGTCCTAACCATGGTGATACTGAGGGGGAGTGTACCACTTACCCCACTGGATGTGTGAGCTCATAAATAAATTAATTCAAGGTAACTAGCTCTTTTGAGATAACTTCCAAAAAGTGACAGCTTGTTAGCATAGTGCTCATACTCTTATAAAGACATAAATCTGCCCCCATTTTGAACATGCTTTGGAATAAGGGGAGATATATGAAGACAAAACCAAGGCTCACACTTTTTAGGAGGTCTTCCTGTGAACCTTATCCCTGAGATAAGCACACTCCACTGTTTTCGGTTACAGCTAAAGTTCCTCTCTATTGTAGAAAAGCAATCACTATTGAGGACCTGATGAACCAGAGATGCCTCCCCATCTGTAACTTGATTCTGTGTCAATTTGTAGCCTTTGCTATAAGCATATATGTTAGAAAATACATGAGACATCTGTACTGTCCGTAGAAGAACAGACCAGGCCAATGTACAGTCTGCTCGCTGACCCATGGCTATGCATCCACGTGGCCAGAGAACGATGCAGCACAGCTGCTTACTGGGGTTGTGCTTGTGCAGTATACAGCACAAATCTCTCCTAGGATGTCTGCCTGACATCAGGTGTCTTAATATGACTGCAGGAGGGTATGGTGTATTTGGCAATGGGCAGATAGTTAAAGCAGACCCATTCAAATGAAGGTACCTCAGTTGCACCTGGAAGTGCAAGGCAAGTTAGAAGGACTTCCTCTTTTAAGTAGCAGGTTTTATGCTACAGACTTGTAAAAAAATTTGAGTGAGAGACTAAGTGTGTATTTCAGTGCAGTATTCGTTGTGCTTTTGTCTAAGCCTGAAACAAGGTAAGTTTTTTTTAAAGGGAAAAAAAAATCAATCTGTGAGGGAATTGTCATTCTAAAAGAGCCACTTGGTTCTGAGGTGGATGTACAGTGGAAACAAATGTTCTTCTCCATCCTGCTGACACTTCTAGGAATAAAAATAGTTGTTCTGTTTGTCCTTCAGCGCTTTATTGAACCAGAGCTTCAGAGCCTGGTTCACTTCAAATTCATGCCTAATGAAGCATAAGTTGTATTAATAGCAGCTATTAAATCTAGATAGCGTAATAGAAATTTCAGCTCGACACACAGAGTCTGACACTGGCTCAAGTAGCGAAGACTGGCAAAGCCCAGTTGTGATGTACTCGAGAGATTTCAATTCAGTTCCTAATGACACTGCCCATGAATCACTGCCCACATAAGCAGAAGCCTGTTTCTGGATAAGAAAACCTCTTTACGAGAGCCAAAGGATGTTTCAACAACAGTATCAGTGAGGCAAAATGCACAAATATTTTCAAAGGAGCATGCTACAGAATATAGAAGAAAAAGTTCCAGCGAGTGTTAGAGGCCAGCCTGCCAGCTTTGAAAAGCTAGGAGAATATTTGTAATAGTCAATTTTCAATTTCTGAGGGTACCTGAGGAGCCTTGGTATCTCGGACACACCAGAGGCTTTTAGTATTTGTTGGGGCGAGCAATGCAAAAGCATACAGAGAGGGGTAATGAAAAGCACCCCAAGGACTCTGAGTGAAGCCGATCCTCATTTGCTATAGACAGCACTGAGTCTGGGCTAGTAAGCTGTGCAAAACACAAGATGAGTGTGTGGAGCATTGTATGGAGATACCCCACCTAGCTTTATGCCTAAACAATCTCAGGCACAGCAATTTTGACTAGCCTGAATTCTGTGTTCTGCAAACACATCTGCTCTGCTTCTTGGCAGACCAGGGAGTTAGTACACTTGCATTTATTTGGCAGTGTACCTGAGGAGCTAAGCCTTTCCAATCCAGCTGCCTTTGCATCAAGCCATCTTGGGAACTGCTTCACCTATGGTACTTTTTATTTACAGATAATCTGCTAATAGATAATCCAAGTTGATTGTACTTGTCAAGTCAGTGAGGCTAATGAGTGGCTTACGTTCCCCTCTTGTCCTCTGTACCATAAGATCCAAAATACTTTACAGAGTTAACTAATCAATATATGAAGTACATTACACAAGCAACACATGTATTGTTTCATCTAGTTATTGATCTTTGCTTGTTGACTGAATGAGAGTCTTAGTTTAAGGCTAGGTACTTACTGAGAACTGTGGGAGAAGGAGGAAAGAACAGTATATAAAAAGACTAAAATTCTACTGATGTAGGTAAGCAGAATCTGATAACTCTAGCTGATACAGTGCCTAGTTTGTATTCTTCAGGTTTTTAAAGTCCAGAAGTCAACTGTCTTGCTTACCCAGGCTGTAAAAAAAACAGGAATAAGTTTATTAATAGGTGAAATCTAGATTATTAATAGGTGAAATCTAGATACAGCATGAGTTCTGTCATTCACAGAGGTTCATGAGGGATCTCATCAATGTGTATAAATATCTGAAAGGAGGGTATAAAGAAGAGGGAGCCTGGCTCTTTGCAGTGGTGCCCAGTGACAGGACAAGAGGCAATGGGCACAAACTGAAACACAGGAGGTTCCCTTTGAACATCAGGAAACACTTTTTTACTGTGAAGGTCATTGAATACTGGCACAAGCTGCCCAGGGAAGTTGTGGAGTCTATGTCCTTGGAGATATTCAAAAGTTACATGAATATGGTCCTGGCAGCCTGCTCTAGGTGTAAGCGATGCTGCTTGAGCAGGGGGCTTGGTCAAAGTGACCTCCAGTGGTCTCTTCCAGACTCAGCCAGTCTGTGGCACATCAGTATCACCACTATTACCTACACAGTACCAGGTGGACAGTAAAATGGTTTAGCTTTTAAACTGTAGTTTCTTAACAGAGATAGTAGCTAGCAATCATTTTGAGTCTTGAGGAATCTGTATACCTCATATAAATTTCTAGCTATGCCATGAATCTTCTGGTGTAGTCTGATCAGGGATTTTTGGACTTCTTTGGATTGTAAACTATTTTACGGCAGTGACAAAGATGATTCCCAGTCTCCACTGATGCCCATACCACAGCTTTCATTAATGTTATTGCAGTTAGAAATCTCAAAATCTGTTTTTTCTAAAGCAAACTGGTATTTATTTTTTAAAAAGAAAAACAGTGGCGTAAAAAAAAATCTGTAATAAACAAAATGCTTTTCTGTGTATAAATGTCACATAAATGCAAAGTAGTTTCAATTGTCATACATGCTTCTTTAGGGTTGCCGCACTAACATGTACCAACTACCTCCCTTGCTCCATGCACAGATTTACACTGGAAGTGCAAATACTCCCAGTATAATTGAACACAATTACTTTCCTTGACTGTGTATATGAGCAAAACCTGTTTACTTGAGGACATTACATCTAAGGACTGCGACTGAATGCTGAATAATTGTATTTTAAGTTGTAGAAAATTATTAGCTAACTTAACTTGATCTCCACAAAAATAAGTACAAAAGAAGACAGCAGTCCTGTATTTAAGACGCATGTTTTTCTGTGATTTCACAGTGGCCTGAGAAAGTGAAAACTTTGCCAACGCAGAGGCTAACTAGCAAAGCTACTTTTGTAACCTGTTATTGTTTTTAAAACCTGTATTAATAGTCATGCCCAAATCAAGGCCAACTTTTGTTCCTTAGCACTCCAGTGAGTCATTCCTTCTCTTTCCCCCTCAAGATTGTGACTTATATTTTGTTTCTTCCTTTAATCGTTCCTCATCCATCTCCACGTTACAGTCATGTGTTCACCACTGTTGCCTCTGGTGGTCTGGTAGAAGGATTTGTAAGATCTGGTCCTGAACCTGCCTCCATAACTCATATTGCTGCAAGTGGTGGGATGACAATGTTGAGGCTGTCTTAGTGGGGTTGTTTGTTTGTTTGTTTGTTTGTTTTTTGTCTCCAGTATTAGTAGGCTTTCCAAGAAAGAACAGGCTGCCTGTCAGTGTACGTACCTGGGTGTGTGTCTGTCCAGTGGGTATTGGTTTTCATCACACAAGGTTTCTGAAGCAGCTGGTGAGTAAAGGTGATGTTTCTGGATGAGATGGTCAAATGAGGGTCAAAGTGGTTTTTAGAGGGTGTTTGTTCATTGCCTTGTGAAAGCCAGCCCATATTGAAGTGCCTCAAAATGCAACCATACCCAAAATGACTAAGTAGGCATGTTTCAAAATCCTAGCTAATTTCTTGCTCTGTCACCTTTAAATGAAGATAGTAGTTAGGATTAATTTTCCCCGTGATAATTATTCCAGTCAGAACAGAGGTATTTATAAAATAGTACAATAAATATCTGTCTTTACTTCACTGAAAATCAGCAAGCAAAATAACTTGTGTGTACTCTAGGCTTTTGATGCAGCATAAATAAAACTGATGCTTCCTGCTTTAATAGGCTTTGCCTCGACAATTATTTTGGCTAAATGCCTCAGCTTTGCCTTGGCATTTACTTAAGCAGCAGAGGATGAATATTCTGCAACAATACTGTATTCTCTGAACTAGCTCTCTTGTTATTATTCTAAATGGGACTGAAATTAGCTATTTGGGACAAATGGCATTTATTTGTTGTGAAAAGAAACCTAAAAATGACAATGGTGCCATTAAACTAGAAAAACATATGGGATATAGCCTTTGAACTCAAACTTCTGCTCATGCTAATTTCGGGAACTTTTGCACCACTTTCCCACTTTCAATTCTTTCCCCAGCTATATTGTTATTGTTGTATTCTAAATATATATACAATGGGAATGCAGTGCTGATGGTTTTATTCTTACATTTTAACTGTCTCTGGGAGTATTGTAGGTCTAATTTTAAAAAAAAAAGTCATATTGTACTAATCACTGGAATGAGGCCTTGTCTGGTAGGAGAATCACCTTGTCAGAGTGAAAGCAGTCATTGGCATTTAGATTTTACTTTTTAAAACCTAATGTGCTAGAAGAAGAAGCAGCTATGAGAATTGTGCATTTCAGAACTCCTCTTGCTCTTCTGCCTGCACCTGACTGCTTGTTTCTCTGCTTGATTTTGTCATATCAGGAGACATCTCCCACCAGTATTACATTCCTTTCAATTCTTGTTTTTGTAAAACTGAGACCTCCAATATATATTGTGGAATTTAGGACATTAAGGTTAATTACATAGATAATATGGTAGAAAGTATTTCTAGTTTGTTGTATATTTTTAGGAAGCTTGTTGTGCCTCTTTATATGAAAAAAGACATTTCATTGGCTGAAATGCTTTATTAATACTCAGGCTAATATTCAGCAAGTGTAGAGCAGTTTATTCTAATGAATTTCTACAGGTACCCTAGGCAACTGTAGATCTATTCCTAATGTTTATAAAATCATAGATTTCTATAGCCGTAAATAATCAATATTTTTTTATATTAAACTTTCCCTAATATGTATGGGTTGCCATGTCTTTATGTATTTGTCATGTGTTTAAAGAGAAAAATATTTTCAATATAAATAATGAATTTCAGTAGGACTTGGTTGTCACTACTGCAATTATTTGCTTTCCCTGGACATAGCCTTTCACTCTTAGGCAGCTGGATGTCAGAGTCAGATTCAGTCTGCAAATGAGCAGTGGTAGAACAAGATTTGCTTACAACAGCAATATTTATGATCTGCAGTAATCATATTCGGATAGTCATCTTGCTATATAAGCTTTTATGTAGGACTTAGCACGAGCAGGGTTCACACAGTACATTAGAAAAGTTAACTAGAAAAGGGTTTTTAGTTTCATTTCATAGGTGGGGAAAGTGAAGTGCAGAGGAGAATGAAGAGTCTTGTGAAGATGATGGGCAAAAAGGGTAGGAAGAGTCTAGTTTGGCATATTTGAGGCTCATCTCTATCTGCTCTGCCATGTCATGTTCCAGGTAACTTTTGTGATGATTATTATTATTATTGTTATCCATTCTATGTGGTATCATTCATGGGATTAAATCCAAGAGTCCTCCATGCTATAGTCTATAAAACATGCAGTAGAAAAGACTACCCCAAAAGCCTTACAAGGTAAGTACTAAACAGGCCACAACAGGCAGCTGAACATCAGACAGATAATGGAAAGCAATGAGACAAAGCTGAGCAACCTGATAAGGAGCAATCCTAAAGCAGCAATTGTCCAACTAACCTCCTGCAAATTGCATGAAACTGTGGACAGACAGTGTTTCCCTAAAGAAGAGCATGTGCTCTGAAACAACTATGTGCATACTGGGACAGTCAGGACAGGAATATTCTGCAGGGTGACTCAGACTTTTGGGACTGCAGATTAACAGAAAAATTTTGTTTAAAATATATGTAGAGAGGTATTGCAGAGTAAGACATTTAAAAATCTAGGTCACCTGTGGTTACTGAATTTTTAGGAAAAATACTTTTGGTGTCCTGAATATTTCCTGATGGCCTGAAAACATCCCTTTTTCTTCCTCCCCACCTCAATGACCATATATGATCAAGGAAAGACCTCACCACCCCCAATTTGAAGTGGGAAGCAAATTGTAACGACACCCCACGGTCACACAGTGCTGTGCCTTTTCACAGAGGGCTCTGTGAAGCAGATACACACACATAGCAAGGTAGCAGCCATCATTTTATTAATATCAAACTTGAAGGTATGGAGATGAGTGTGTGATATGCATGCAGATCTAAATGGTTTCTTGAATTACGTTTTTTAAACTTTTACCTCTACAGAATGGTTATTTCCATTTTGAATAATATTTTCACTTATGACTGACAACAGATGAAAAATTCAGGAAACAGAGGGGTTCTTTCGCCTGCAGAAAGGCAGACTTTGGATGTCACTACTGAGGGCTCTTCCAAGCATTTCATCTACAAGGAGATTTATTGAGTATTTGGTTCTTGCTGGAGTTGCTAATAGTAAAGCTAATTGAGATGGTGATTCCTTTTGCCATGAACATCTGCTTGAAGGAATGAGAGAGAAATGTACTGCAGTTAAAAAATGTAGAAAATGCTCTGATACCATGGTAAGGGGGAAGATACAAGAATGTATGTAAAATGAAGCAGTACCATCAATCCTCTCCATAAACTAAACCTACCATCTCTTCAACAGAAAAATACTTGGCTTGTTCTAAAGATTTAACTGAGCTTGAGTAATCACCCTGAAACTCTCAGCCTGAAACTCTCAGCATCTCATTCTTGACTATCTTATGTGAAGACATAAACCTCACAAACCAGATTTGCAGTTCTTGCTTTCTCCTGTGACTGCCACTCTGAAAGACAGCAAGAACAGAATACTTCCTTTACTTCTAACTTGCTACAACCTACAGCCAGGCCTTTGAAAAGGCAGCTAGTACAGCTAGAAAGAGTTAAAAATAAAGTCCTGCTTACAAATTTTTAGTGATCTCAGAAGCGTACTTGAACTCTTTCACTAAATGCTAAAACGCTAAAGGTTTTGCTTATATTTCTGAGTGAACTCTATTTGAAGGATGATGTTGGCAATAACATGCCTAAATATTTTCTTCCTCTCTTTGTCCATGATTATGTTCAGGGAAGTTATAAAACTATATCTTTTTTTTTTTTTTTTTTGAAAGATCAGAATACGAAGACATTTCAAACCCTCTAATTAAAAACATAGAAAAACATACCTGTTTTTCCTCACTGCAAGGTCTCTAGTGATTTTTGTGTCTAGTACACATCTCTGTCAATGTCTGTTTGTAATGCCATTATGTTTACTGCACATGGCATTTGACAAGGTCTTGGGAAATTTGGAGATAGCTGATGTTATTTTGTTTTACCAAAATCTGTTACACAGATTAATTTTTCTCTCTGAACTTCTGCAGCAATTTTTCTCATTTGTATATGTTTATAAATCCTTTTTTGTTGTGGTGGTTTTATTTTTTTCTTCTGAGCAGATATTTCTGATTGAGGGGTTAGTGGGACTTGCTCAAGTCCCACTGAAAAATTTGCTATCTCTAGGAACTTCCCTGCTGGAAGTCACTCTTTGATTCCCTTGCCAAGCTTTCTCCTAAGCCATTTCATGCAGAAGCAGCCAGGAAAATTTAAAAACTGTCCATGGTCTTATTTACTCGCCTGTCCCATTTTGATGGAAAACAACAGACTGTAACTTCTTGCTCGGGGAGAATGAGAGAAGAGGCAGGAAGACTGTGAGTGCTGCTGATCTGGTCAGGTAGCATTGTTGAAGCTAGAAAATATTTGGCCGTTGCTTTAGTAAGGCTATGTCACAGTGAGTGTATGTGGTAGAAGACAGCAAAGCTGAAAGACTCTAGATTCTGCTATTAGCCTACATTCAGTGAATTTGTTGTAGTCAAACTGGAATAAGTGTAAATCACAATCTCTAGATCACTAAGCCTTTTGCTGTCTGCTGTACTCTGCAGAATAATCTGCATCATGACAGGGAGACAGATATAAATCTGTTGGTTCTAAATGTGTTCCTGCTTACATTTTTGCATCTTGTGTAATAGTATGTCATTTGACCAGCTACAATTTTTAAAAAACATTGAAATCTACGAACACTTGTCTGTATGTGATCCAGCAGTATATGTCACGTAAGAGCTAAAGGCTAGTTTCCGTTACTTACTATAATACCTGCTACTATCTTACCTTGCGCTTGATCTTGGGACTAGGAGCAGCTTTTAGTTTTGTGTTTTCAGTGTGGTAGAGAACTGATGTTTAAACGTTGTCATCGTACTAGCAATAACTTGTGAATAAATTAAAAGGCCATTTGTATCAGTTAACTTTTAATTTCCACTTTTTCTTCCTAGTGTATCTTGTATGTGGAACTAAGAATAAAAATGCTGAAGTTTTGTGCATCTGTGTTAGGAGGTTTTCAGATTCCTAAATAGGGGAAGATTTAGCATAGTGTTTGTCTACTTGAGATATCTTTTTAGACAGACAAAGCAACTATGATTGGTTGAAGAAACCAGGAAGGAAGATCATGGAGATTGTTAGAGAACCTGCAAAGGCAACAAAGTCTTGGAATTATGAATAGAATGAAATTATGAATAGAAATTATTTCCATTCATAAAATTATAAGTAAAATTATTATCTGTTGTATAATAAGAAATAATTATTTGCAGAGAGATTTGTAGAAACTATAAAGATGTACTAGCTTACATTTTTGCTGATTTTTCAGAAGCTCCTCAAGAAATCTCTAAATGAAATGTGTGACAACATTATGTCTTAGTTATTAGCAGTCAATGCTTTCTAATATTTATTTACAAATAGTCACAAAGGGAGGAAAATTATAGGGTGGAAAATTTTAAGGTCTTTTTCTGGAGCACCCATACCTCATTTTGTTTCTTTGAATTGCTGCAGTTTCATTGTGATTCATTAGGTCTGGACTCGGGACTTTTGAAAAGCCCCTCCTGAACTATTGATAGGTGTTACAGTCCTTTAAACTGCTAGAAACAAAATGCATGGTCGAAACCTGCAGTGACTTGCATGTCTATTCAGGTCATTGCATAATAGACCTATATTTTGTATTAAGAGAGAGTGCCAGGAGTTAATGGTTATTCTGGTTGGGACTAATGTGTGACAGAATTTTCTTTCTTTCCTCTTTTATTTTTTTCTTTTAACTAATGACACTCAGAAAAGTATAAACCCAGATTGCATTGGAGGATGAGAGAGAGGAAAGACAAGCAGGAATTGCTCTCTAAGGAGGGAAGGATAATTAGATTTTAAAACTATTTTTTTTTCTATTAAGAAAACAGACCTTGGAGCTATGCAACCTGATGATGGGCCCAGCCTTGCTTGGGTGGTGCAGTCAGCACAGCTACTCCTAAGTAATATTTGTACCTTCAGGAAGTTTTATTTTTAAAAAGTGAAAATGACCATATTTAATCACATGTTATGCTAAAGGGAATATTCTTTCAGGAATGCAGGCAGGATTATTTAAATATATCTTCTTGGCTCTCCTTAGGTAAAGAGGAAATGGAACTTTATACCTAAGTCAATTGAAGGATGAGAGAGAGGAAAGACAAGCAGGAATTGCTCTCTAAGGAGGGAAGGATAATTAGATTTTAAAACTATTTTTTTTTCTATTAAGAAAACAGACCTTGGAGCTATGCAACCTAATAGCTAATTTCAGTCCCATTTAGGTAAAGAGGAAATGGAACTTTATAGCTAAGTCAAGTTTATGTGAATTAGAGTATGAGGGATTTATGAAGTGCTGGCTACTGTAAAACTCACTCCTCCTGTAGGCTGTTAGCAGTGAAAATGAGATTGTGGACCAGTAGATCTCAAAAAATATGGGGCAATACTGCTTAAATTAAAAGAATGAGGCATTTAGTCAATAGCCATAGCCATGGTAACCCTTGTAAACTATTACAGCACAGAATCAGAGTAAATTAGGTTGGGAATGACCTCTAGAGGTCATCTAGTCCAACCCCTACCACCTCCCCACCTCGAAACAGAGCCAACTTCAAAGTTAGACCAAACTTTAAAGTCAGATCAGGGGCTCGACTTGTTATGTTTTGACTGTCTCCAGGGATGGAGGTTCCCCAACCACCCTGTTCCAGTGTTTGAGCATCTCCATTGTGAATTTCTATCTAATCTCAATTTCCTTTGCTGTGACTTTCATCTGTTGCCTCTTATCCTTTTGGCTGTGTCTCCAAGAAAAGCCTGGCCATTAGGTAGGTGGGAAGAGTAACTAGATCCTTCCTCAGTTTCCTCCATGCTGAGCAAATTCAGCTCTTGGTTTCTCTTAATCTGTTTTGTACTCCAGATGCCTTACAATCCTGGTGGCACTCCACTGGATTATCCAGTTTGTCAGTGTCTTGTACTGGGGAACCCAAAACAGGACACAGAATTTTGGATACAACCTTGCTAGTGCCAGATACAGGGAATAATCACTTCCCTTGGCCCATTAGTGTGCTTTTTCTGACGCAGCCAGGATGAGGTTAAGTGTTCACCAACAAAAGGGTACACTGCTGAGTCATGTACACCTTGTCCACCTGGCCTCCCCTCCCCCAAGTCTTATTCCAAAAAGCTGCTTTCTACCCTTCAGCCCCCAGCTTGCACTGTTGCAGGGGGTTAGTTATTCTGACCCAGCTGTAGGGCTTCACATTTGTCATTGCTAAAGTTTTGTTGGCTTGTTTCTCCAGCCTGGTGAGGTCTCTCTGAATGGTAGCTCATCCCTCCAGTGTATCTGCTGCTCCCTCCATCCCTTTGGTGTCAGTCCCATATGATATGTCTGCAACGCAAGGCAGGCAGACTGTGTACACCTGTTTGCAAGGTTCCTGCTAGTCGGCAAAGGCGGATCGCTAACAGCCATTTCAGACAGGACCGATTATAAATGAGGTTTACAGGTAGATTTTTGTTTTTCCTAAGCCAGAAAAAAAATGTCTGGCAAAACCCCCTTAGGCTAACGTGGTGTCTGCATTTAGCTTAAATTTTATAATTATACAGCTATATTCTTTTTGTAAACTCAAAAATTGTACATAAGCAAAGAAGACAAAATGTAAGTTGTTTTATAGGCTATTTAAGGCCAATCTTCAAAACTGGAAACAATCACTCAGGTATATATTTCTCCTCTTATGTATAAAATGAATTTTGTCATGTAACCTATGTAACAACAGGTCAATGAGATGCTAAAAATGAATATCTGTCATCTGTTTTTACATATTTAATTTGCTTTGAATGAGTTATTACATATTTTGGCTTGGGAAAAAGGTCATGTTTAGTAAGAGGTCCTTTAGGCTATAGCACATGTTTATAGATAAGTATGACAATGATACATGATATGAGACATTTTTGATATATATCATAATTGTATAGGCAAAGTTATTTTCAAAGTATATACTGTATCCACTGTATATACGATATTTAAATAGCATTTGTAGAAAAGTATTTACCAGTGCTTTGCATTAGGGGGTATGGGGGGTGTGTGTTATTTTATTTTAACAGACTGTTAGGGGCCATACAGGCTATCTGTAACAGGAAAATCTGTCTTTGACATTTCTTGTTCAGATATTGTGTATTTTCAGTCTAGTGGAAGAATGTCAAACTCTTCTTGTTTGAATTTATTAACAAAGACCATAATTTCCAATCTAGATCTCCTAGAACTGGTGAGAAAGCCATCTGCCAGGACTGATAGGTGGGGTTAATCTGGTACTAAGCAGCCAGAATAGGAGATGCTTCACAAGGTTCCTTCCAGTTCTAAATATCTAAACTGTATGATGTTCAGCCTTCCCAGTGTTGCTGCTGAGGTACACCAAAGCTGGCTAATGAATTTGAACGGCTTACCAAGGCTGCTGTGGTTGTCTCCACTGTCTGGGTGCAAGATGCAGGAAACGGGGACTTCTGCTTGAAATCTGTAAACCTGTAGTGCCACTCTGTAACCATGACAAACCAGGATTAGGCCCATTGTCCCTTGCATGTAGGACACAGGCAACATTTTGCCAGAGAGATTTTCCAAAACTCCAGCCAGCCATGGGATGCTATGCCACTGAAGTCAGGAGTGCAAAGTCTTATGTTGCTTTCAGCACTTGTTCTGTTCAGCACAACCCAGCAAAGGTTGGAGACAGAGGCTGAGGTGTTCACGTTAGGCTTTTGCCTTTCACTGGGACTTCTGAAGTGGGAGTTGGACCCTTCTGAAAATTCAAAAGATTTGAATTGCATCTTAGACAGCTGATGTCGGGTACTTAACTGAACATAGCTAATGAAATATATCTGTTGAGTTTTTATTGTATTGTGACTTGTAAATCATACCGTATATAATCAGTGTAACATCTGGTTAAAGAACTAGATTGAGTCTGAGGAGCTAACAAGAAGGGAAGCTCTGGACAGGGCAGAAGGCAAAAAGGAGTAAGGTGTATTCCTATAGGTAAGGTAATGAGATCACATGTATTGCTTACATGTGCAAGTGTAAATCATAGGCAGATGACTCAAAATTACGTTTTTCCCATTTTACTACTTCACAGTTTACGTGTGTAATATATGGTATAATCTTTCTCTTTAATCTTTTATCATCTTTTATCAGACCATAATGTAGTGTAAAAATAGATGGTGCTTAAATGTAAATACAAACTCTTCAAAAGGTTCCCTTTCCCTTGCTTCCCTTGCCATGTTCTCAGCAGAAGGATAAAAAGTTATGTAGATACTTTAAAACTCTACTGAGTCTTTTGACACATGGCATGTTCCTCCCAAGGAATTTGCAAAACAGCTGACAGATCTAGACCAAATACTTAACCTTTGCTACCAGAGGAGTTAGTGTTTAAGGGTTATTGTTCAGGAAATGAGAACATCACAATAATTGGTGAAATAAAGATTACAGAACATTACATTTTATGTGAAATTCTAAAATTATATTTATTGGCCAATTCACAGAAAGTGCTGCAGTGACCACAAAAATGAATCTGTTTTTATACATGTACAGATGTGCAGGCGAAGTTTTAAAATAACAAACAGATCTATTTCCTTTATGCATTTAATCAATCATGTGGAAAACCTATGGATATTAACAATCTCAAATTCATAAATGACTGTGCAAATTGACATGGCTTTTATGAAATATACCAGTATGCCATGGAAGGGGTTTTGTACAACTTATTCCCATGTAAAGATAGGTTTCATGTACTTTACTATGTGTCAAAATTTACTGTATGTTTTCATACAGAAAAGGTTGAGTTTTTTTAAGAAAAAATCCCCAGCAGATTTGTATTAGTGTTCAAAAATAATTTTCATTTCATATTCACCTTTTAAATTGCATATAGTAATTTAATTCATTGTTCTGCATTAATTGTATAGATTCACGCTTTCATAAATGCATTTAGGATCTGCAACAAGACATTTCAAGATGTGGTTTATGATTGTTTCACATATACATTAAGATATTTTACATAATGAGCATCTCTCCTGTTGTTTTGAGACACACTTAAGGGGTCACAACCGTACAGGATATGTTTATTTGAATCCCATCTGGTATATTTTTTATTATCAGTAGAAGTGGCCACAACTACACAGAGATTGGACCGCTAGGAAACAATCCCAAGCTACAAAATACATGCTACCAACTGCAGTTACTGCTCCTCAACAAGAACCAATGCACCAGCATGGAAGCAAATCTCAGAAATGATGAACTGTGTGTGAAAAGTTCTACATTTTTGCAGGCAGATGAAGTATCGCTTTTACTGTGAAGCTACGATGACATATGAAATGGAATTGTCCCAGCCAATTAGAGCTCAGAGCTATTACATTCAACATAATGACATTATTTCTCAACATACCAAAATCCTACACTCTCAATAACATATAAGATAATTTCATAATTATATGGTTAATTCTAACTAGAAACAACCCCTTCCACCAAACTCCCAACAATATTCAGGTTAACAGCTGATTCTTTCTTTGCTGCTCATCACAACTTAAGTCATGTTTTACAGTTCCTTGCTCAGGAATTCCTCTTCTTTTTTTGTCTCCCTTTGTGTTGCAACCTCACCTTGCAAGGCTTAAACATCTCCCCACCTAGCCTGTTAGACTTACTCTTCACACAATTATCAACTTACTCTTCATGCAATGGCTGGTTTTGGAAAAGTAGGGAGAGAAATGACAGGAAGCTATAATGACACAGATTTTTTTTTGAAAATTGAAAGGTATTTCCACTAGCTTTTGTCATCTATTGTATTAGCCAATGCCAAAGTAGTCATCTTTGATCATGTGGCCTAAAACCACTGATGGCAATTCATCATTCCCCGCAATATTATTTGTACAATGCTAATTGACACCTTTTAGGGAGAAAGATGTGCTGAGGGAAGTGTATAATACCCTTAAGACAACACCAGAAGGCTTAGTGTGCCTGCTCTCCCTTTTACATCAATCCTTTTAGAGAGAGTAAATGGGGGAGACAGTTGTATTTCACTCAGGTCTTAGTGATGCAGTGGGCATAAGGGTTTCAGTTCTGTTTTGGCTTTCAGGTACAGAAGGTTGGAGTAGAGGGAGGAAATGCATCAATTAAAAGACCCGAGCTGACTTTGTACATCCTTCCTATTGGCCTGCGTAATCAGGTTTCTGAGCCAGGGAGCAGAGGCTTCAGGCATGATTGAAAACTAACCATATAGTCATCGTGCCAGTCAGAGACCATAAATGCATTGCAAATTTGCAATATAATGTTAGGCATGGCAGTACTCAGAAAAGTTGGCACAACTCTGTTTCTTTGCAGCAGTTAACATACAGCTAGAAATCTTGAGTACTTGTTTTAGAAAGTAAGTGCATTCTACCAATGAGATTTGAGGAGAAACAACACATACTAATCTGTCTTAAAGGAATGTATTGGTAATAGTTACCATTTAGTGTCGGGACGCTTAAAAGCATGGGCACATGAATGACAATGTCTGTTTTCAAATTAGTGATGACAACCTAAATTTTAAGAAATTACTACTTTGTATTATTGTTTGGTTGGCTCCAATGTTTATTGTTGGCTTTGTTAAATTATACCGTCATAAAAGACACTGCCAAATTCATATGAGAACTTATCTAGAGAAGACAGAAAAGATCATTTAAAAATCAAGTTTCAACATAGATTTATTGTTTAACCTTTGACAACCTATACAGTGACACACACCAACACAGAGCACTTTAACAGAGTGAACTGACCATGACTAATTTAAGGAAATATCAGGTTTTTTAGTTTGTGTATTAATGACATTTCATGAAACAGTAAGAAATGCGAGACTGAAGGAACATGTTGGGAGGAGGAGGGATTCATAGCTTCTCTAATAAATGGTCAAAGGCAATGAACTTGATAACTATCTAAAAGTATTCAAAGGATATAAATCATGGTTAAAGGAATTATTTAGGGTGGTGCAAAAGGGTATAACTGGGACTAACGAGATAAAAATTACCAAAAGGTTTATTTAAATTCATTACCAGGAAAAGCTCTCTAATGGTGAATTCTAATAGACTCTAGAATAATCTCCCAGGGGAAGCAGTAGAAGCCCCAGGCTTAGAAACAAAATTTAAGTAGGTTGAAACACCCCCACCCCCACTCCTATCACTAGAAAATATATTCTAGGGAACAATTCTGCACTGTTAGCATATTACTCTACCTACACTACTTTTTCTTTCTGTCTGCTAATGCTTATTTCCAGGATTTAATGAGTCAGCAGCAACTTCTAAACACACTGAAATTTAGATGAAATGGTTATTAGGAATCCTGACCACAGCGTGTATTACTCTGCAAAGCAATAACCCACCCTGGTAAATCTTTCCATCCCTGTTGTGATGACCCTTTGAACAGAACTGCCCATTAACCACAATCAAGTACTTACTCAAAATTCTGGTGGTGCAGTATTTACAACAGAATATATAAAAAAAAAAATATTTTGAGATGTAACTCACAGTTTTTGGATCAGTTTGTGGAGGATCTGACAATAAACATGCCAGTGGTTGATTCTCAGAACAGAGGTAATAGCTTCAGCTCTCAGAATTGTCCAGGGACGATCATTATCCTTCAAAATTTTTTGTATCTTGTGTATTTTGAAAAATCAAGATTCCTAACTGTGTGGTCACTTAGGAAATCGGATCATTACAAAAAGTTTGCTTAAGGGCCCTTGCAACATGGAGTACAGTCTTTCTTGGGTGTGCCCAGTTCCTCACCCTAGCTATGGAGTATGTTGGTTGTAGAAAATCTCTAAAACTAATTAACACAGTTATCTATGTGCAAAAGTTCTGTTTCTTACCTCAAATTAAAATGTGTGGTAACTGTACCATTAAATTTGAGTCACTGCAGACAAAGCAATTAGGCTCAAATCACCATGGGCCTGCCTTGGCTGTAAAGCATTTGCTACTTAATGTAGGCACAGTATAGCAACCTTTGCCATGGTCTTGCTTCCTTCCCAGCTCTGCTGGAGGTAGTAACTAAGGAAGTAGCAACAGACAGCAGCAACCATGCCAAATAATTTAAGGTTCTAGTTCATTACCATGACAACTACTTCCATGCTGGGAATGATTAGGTGATTTTTTTTTTTTTGTATATACACATATATATATGTATACACACACACATATATATGCACACCTATACACATGGTCATCTCAGAATCCTTCAACATCCTATATCCATTTTCCTTCTTGTTGATTCTGATAGCTGTCAGTTCTGGACAGGAAAATAACATGTTTCCATTTTCTTACTGTTTGACACTCAAGCTTTTAATGTCTCTAGTTTCTAGAAGATTAAATCTCAGCTTTTTTCACATCAGCTGGAAGCCTTAACTCTTTCTGTCTGTTATTCATGCATTATTCTCTTCTACCTCCTTGTTCACTCTTCCCTAAATAATAATTCAATTTTCTAAAAGAACTGACTGCATTTGATCCATTCCACATTCCAAAGAGCATGCCTAGTTAAAACAACCATCCACCTTCTCATCTATATGTGTACACATTAAGCAGATTGTAGACAAGAAGTTGTTGCCAATTTCAGTGCTGGTTTGAAATGTCACTGTAGTCACAGACTTGGTCAGGGTTATCTGATCAAGTCTTCTGTATCTGCTTATATATATTTAGGGGAGGCAGGTGTGGAAAGAAAAAAGTCACTGTAATTGTAATAGTTTGTGTTTTTTTTTTTTTTCCTTAGGATATCCTGAAAACTTAAGACAGAAATTATTTTATGGGTTAACACACCTAAAGAAACCTGAAAGAACTTTATATCCAGTTAGGAAGTTAAACACCTCTGAAAACCCAAAACTATATCCAGATTTATACAAAAAGAATAGGTAGGGCCTTTTACTCCAGTGAAATTTTCTGTGTTTCTAAAGTATGAGGATAGAATATGATTGTAAAACCCTTGTCTCCCATTTGGAGACAGTTTGTCTTTGCATTTGGCAGGCTTTTTGCACCTTGCCTAGTGAAAGCTGCACTCTTTTATTGTACAATGTGGTTATCTGGGAAAAAAATTCTTCTGCTTCTTTGTTCTCAGCACAGGCATAAATACTGACAGTACACAGCCCTGTAGCTTCAACAGCTGATGAGTGCACAATTTCCACATGAGTTAGAGTTGAAAATAGCAATGCGGGCTTTTTCTCAGCTCTGTTTTAAATGTTTGTAATGTTTCAAACTAGTGTGAGTGTTTCTTCATAGGCAATAACTAATGAAACAAGAGCACAAATTTCTTGACTATAACTATGCGTCATTCATTTTGTGTGTACATCGGGTGCTCCACAACGGAAGGCTGTGAGTGCAGCGGCAACAGAATTGTTGGATCGTAACACCACCAATGGTAACACCACCAAAAGTGACAGGGCTTTTCATCTACAGGGCTCACAGTACTTTCTGAAGGATGTCAGTGTCATTATTCCTATTTACAAGCAGATAAATGGAAACTGTAACTAGCAAACCAGTCAATACATACGCAAAAGACAGCAAAATGCCTCTAGGGAAAAAGAGTACCCGATCTGGTAACTGCATTGTCATCACCAGGAATGAAGTTATGGCCATACAAAACCTCCTGGATTCATTTTCTTGTGTTAAGCTTCAATAATGTAGGTTAGAATTGTTTATTTATTTAAAATCCTTTGTTAGACAGAGGTTGGTGAAATGAAAGCCCTTGCTCTGCTTTCACTTTTTCTCTGTTCAAGCATTGTGAATTTTATTTTATGATCATGTCAAACCCATACCAGACTTGTACCTTGTTACTTGCACAAAGGTAATGAAGTATAATTACCTTCTGTGATATTGCTGGAGTAATTTTGCTGATTTAGCAGAAATATTTCTTGAGATTGAGTGTGTTAACAGAGTATGCGTTTTACTCTGCTGTAGCTTTAGTGGTCATCCTTCAAACCTGTCTTTATTCTCCATGCTAATAAAAAATAATCTGGATTCCTGGAGAGACTAACAACAACAAAAAAAACCCACCAACAACCAAATAAAACCCCCCAAAACTCTAGTGCTAAAGCAAGCAGTCTGATTGCTGGATACACTTTCTTTTTTGTTGGTTTATCTGAGGCTGTCATCTCCACTGGAAATCTGAAACATGCAGCAATAAGGGACCTGATACATTTCAGCTTACAACACTCCCCACACTGCTTGTTATGGTGCTTTTGTCTTTAAAAAAACAACCCAAACCCACATTTGACTCAAATGTACACAGCTTGCACAGGATCACTGTTTGCTTCTAGGTGCTATAGACAGTATTCCTATCATATTGCAAACTGTTGCATGGTTTGGACATAAACATGGGTGTGTTGTTTTTTTCTGGCAACACTGAGCTCTTTGAGCTTAGAAGAACCTTAACTGAAAGAAAAACTCCTGAAAAGAGAAATAGTCCTGTTTTAGCCAAACCAGGACAAGGACAAGGGTGGCTGTCATTCATAAGGCTGTTTGGAGTGGCACTTTTACACCGTGAGGTCTGCAGACGCTGTGGGCAATGAGGAAGTGGCATGAACAAAGTCTATCATCTTTCTCAGCTTAGCCCAAGGAGGCTGAAACCTAATGCTGTTATATGGCTGGTGGTACTGGTTGAAACAGGAGGAAGATCATATTTATATAGCACAGCATTATGTACAATTAACAGTAATATTTTTAGTTGTTTCAAAGGTGCTTTTACTTTTGCTGTTTTTGACAGTCGTCTTTTATTTCTATCGTCTCCTCCTTAGATTTGCCCAACTGGTGTATGAGAACTGTCTTAAGCAGATATTAAGTAAAGGTCAGCAGCTACAGGGGTGATCCAGAGGTGCTTACCATCAAAAGTAAGTAAATAAGTAAGTGAAACACCAAGCTGAGGCTACTGCACATCCAGGTTCCCCCAAATATTTCCATTTGTTTTTATTCAGTAATTTTATCAGGACAGACCCAGCTCTTGTTGGCCATTTGTCTGTGATTTCCAGCTAGCCAGCAAGATGACTAGCATCTGACTGGAATCCTAAAAAGCCATAAATTGGCCCTTTTAAGGGCACAGATGCTATATACTTTGACTCCAGCATTTCCAGATAGTCTCAGAGCAATGCTAGATGGGCTGCCTGAATCCATGCAGCTTTATAGAAAATGCTGGCTAAAACAAAAGGTATATTTCTAATCTAGATGATAATATATGTTTTTATATAGATACACATACACTATTACTTAAAATTTGTATGTATACAAACTGTTACATATATGCAATATAATCTATCAGTTTGTGTATGTTTTTTTTCCAAAATTCTGGTCATAGCACCGTTATTTCTGAGTCTGGCAACTATCACTATTTGTCCAAAATTTTGTTTCATTACATTGTTTTTTGCAACACCAGGATTTCATCAAGAAATAAATATGTAAGTATATTTAAAACACCTTTCTACAAGCTATGACACCTTTATTTTTCTGCCAAATGAGCTATTCTCTTGCTGTTAACCTATTGGTGCTTTTTAAGAGTAGTGTAGAAATAGTATACATCCAGGAAACAGGTACACTCCACAGATGATGTGAAGCAAACTTGCCAAAAAATAAATCAGGATGTTAGTCATGATGTCAAACACCAAGATTTTTAGCACCTGGCTCCTCTGCCTACTGCTGGTTTCCTGGAAATTGTTTACATGGCAATTGTATTTTGCTATGAGGTTTTAATTGTCATTTTCAATAAGCATGCAAAAAACTAGTGGGGATATAATGGTATCAAGATATTTAATCTAGTCAGCATGTGTGAATTAAGGGAAGAGTAGCCTTTCTTGAAGCTCTGGAGATGTCGCCACAGTTTAAGTTCCTCTCCTGCTCTGAGTATCCATATGCTTTTGCAAACATCCTTAATTTTGGTATTATAATGGATATTCCAGGAGACCAGGAGCAGCTCCATGGTTCCATCCCACCAGACCTTTACTTGCTGTCACCTCAGTAAAAAGTCTTTAATTCTCCTCTTCTGCTAAACCTGGATGGTGGTGGAGATGAATGGGGTGGTGCACTTGCTGGCGCCAAACTTGCAGAAGAGGAAGTGTCATATCCCAACCACCTGGGATCCCTACCTGGAAAAAGCATAAGCACTGCCTCTCAGGTTACGGGTCAGGGAAAGAGACAGGTGAGCCACAAACTAGGTGGAAGGCACAATAGGGGTTGCCAAAGTAAAGTAAGGACTGCTACTGAATTACCCTCTGACCAGCCCTTAACCTGGGGCTACTAATGTCCTATGGCATTATTTTCAGCTTAGGATCAGGCAGGGACAGCGCCTGCAATGAAGACAGTGGATTTCATCCCCACTTGAGGAACTTTATAACCCTCTGACCCTTGCCAAGTCTTATTTTCTTCCTGAATGAAGTAAGGATGGTGCACGTGCTCGCAGCAAGCCCAGCACCACAACACACCAGAAAGGGAACCAAACGGCACCTTCCCGTTAGCCCTTGGTGAGGGAGATCATCACCAGTTAAAACACAGTTAAGCCACCACTGCAGGATACTACTGCCTGTTTGAATGAACAAAAAAGAACGTTTTATTTTAATTAGTATTAAAGACGTCGTGACCCTACATGTCTAATTTGAATTGGTGTCAGCCAATGTAGTAAATACTGAGACTAATCTTAACAAATGTGCATTTTAAGGTTTACTTGCAAAGATAAAATACCTGTGGAGGGGGTAGAAGTGAAAAAGAAACGCGAGCTATTGATCACATACCAAAAAAAAAAAAAGCAACTTGGCAGTTATATGAATTCAGATAAAAACACAGTGTATCAGCATCTTGACTTTGCATTTGTAGGTTTTTGCAGCTTTTCTCAGCCTTAGTTTAGAATTTCAAAAATTAAAAAGGTATTCTTTGACGTCATTTTAGACCTCTAGCATCACAGATTCCTGATGTCATGTATTTATTATAGGTATCTCTTCAGAGGTGTGTTTTTTGGATGCACTTGTTTATTGCTACTGTAGAAAAAAGCGACCTTTATTTGTGTGTCTTCACAGCTCAACCCTGTAACTGGGCTAAGTCTAAACATTACATCTTAACGAGCCAGACACCAGTTGCCGTTTCAGAGTTTGCAGCATAAACACTTTTTTCA
>NW_009618059.1:76226-86698 GCF_000690535.1 Cariama cristata | reverse complement strand
TGTGTGTGGGTATGTGTATGCATGCATAAATGTATATGTTCTGGTTTGGTTTTTAAGCAAGTAGTTTACATCAAAAAATAATTCATGGAAGGCAGGAAATATTGTTAAAATTATTTCAGAAAAAAGTGATGTTTCTATGTTGTTCTACTAGTAGGCTTCTGCTCATGAAGCTGTTGCTGCCAACTTCTATACAACTATTATAATATTAAGGTTCATTTTGTGGAGAAGTATCTCATTCTCCCTAACATTTTGTGAAAAGGCTTTTTCTGTTTATTTGAATGAAAAATGCTGCTTAACACATGCCAGTGAGGAATCTAAAATAAATACAGTGATACAATTTGATTAATATCTTGTTGCAAACTAAATTTTAGTGATAACACACATGCCTGTTTACTTTGCTTAGGTTTAAAAATGTAGATTTATTTACAGTAAATACTTTGCCTCTTGTGTAATGTATTGGCGTGACCTGAAAAGATTTGCTTCCAGTAACAAAAAAATAAAACTCTGTTAGATGAAGAAACACTCTGATGAAGACATGAACATATAAAAGAATTAAAGGTTGTCAGTAAGGTGGTAAATTACTGTTTTCCACTTGCCCTAATGTTTGCTGTGATAACAATGATAATGAGGAACAACAGAAAATTTAAAAATAATTTAAGTCCAGTTTTAAATCTGAAATTGACTTCTTTTAAATATCTACTTTCAATTTTAAATCTTCTTTTTTTCTGAGCAGAAAGCTTTGTGATAAGTGCTGATAATAAGCATCATGAAGAGCCTGCTTCATGTCACTAACAAAAATTAACACTAGGAAATTATTTAGGATACTAGGAAATGATCTAACATAAATTTTCTGTTCAAGCTATTCAGAGATTTTAAAACTAATGTTTTCTTAAACAGAAATTTTGGCCAATTTAAAAGTGTTTATTCCTGCAGATAAATTCTGTTTATGTGGGCTTGATTCTGCAAATATTCTTCTAAGTTTTAGACATGTGAGAGACCAGAATGAAAATAAAACAGGACTGCTCACATAAGAAAACTTCTATATTGCCAGTCTTAACAATCACGTGACAACATGATTGTTGGCACAACAAAAAGGAGCATGAAGATCTTGAATTTTAAAATGAATTCAGAGTTCTTTTCATTTACTTTCTAGTTATTAAACTACAATGTCTAATCACTGTCAGTCTTTTCCTGCCACTCTATCAGATGCAGAAACTAGAATCAAAAGAACCCACAAACTCACAATATATTCTCTATATTCCAGGACATTCAGGAGCTGTTAATAATTTAGTATTGAGGGAAGTGGATACCCTCAAGATTGCTCAAGATACTCCTTGTGATATCAACTACCATTCATGGGTGCTCAGGAAGGTCCTGTTGTGGTAAGACTGACTGCTTGTTTCTTTGGGAGAGAGAAGAGGAAGCAGCTCATTTTAAACAGAAAATTACAAAAGCAAAAGTCAATGATGAAATTGTAAAGAAAAGGAATTACTTAGGAAAAAAAACAGACAAGCCACTAGGCAGCATTCACTTCCATGCCATTTTGGTTTTTTATGCATTAGAGCAGTTATCCTAGCAAGTGCTGCATCACTTGGTATGCAGAGCATTTGAAGATGCAAAGATAATTAAGGAAAGGGAACAAAAATCACACCACACAGACTCATTTATCAACACATCGTATGTAGCTTTGCTTTTTTTTTTTTTTTCATTTTTAAACAGTGTTTAATAAAAATATGCTGTGTTACCATAACAAACTAAAATACTCTCTCAATCTCTTAAGAGTTTAGTTTTTGTTTTCACTTCTTTTGGTTCCAGGTAGGTTTTATTTGTTCTTGTTCAGCTTTACTTTATAAAACCTTTTCTCAACATTAATGGCTTTAGAAAGAAGAAATAAGAGAATTATGAGCCCAAAAGAGAGCTGACAGTTGTGTACGGTGTTGTTGCTTTCTCTTGTGCCACTCACAGGTGGGTGAGCGAACAGAAGAAATAGGGCATAATGTTTTATGGAATGTGGTCAGACGGGAATTCCAGCTGGTATTCACTAAAGCAAAAGGGAACATTTTCATCATGTGAAATCATTGTTAAAATCCCAGCCATACACTATGGAATAATGGGGGGGGTCACTTATTTTCCACTCTTTCAGTAAGATATTGTTGCAGCAAGCTAATGATTTTACAAGACAGATGGTTTAAAGCATCGATTTGCTGCAAATTGCTCAGTCCATAACTAATGAGCAGCTCTACAGGTTTTCAGTAAATCAATCCCATTAGAATTTACAGTTTGCATAAGATCGTATTACTCAACCTGTGGACAAAGAATGATTTTTTTTTATTATTTTGTAACCTTCAGCAGCCCCTTCTTGTTGCTGTTTTTTTTAAACACTCTTAAGTTTTATGGGTGGGTTGGATAAAATCTCTGTCTTGAGGGTTCTGACAGCATGCCTGAAAAAAATACACTGTCCACTTCTACATAGGCACAAATGCATCCCATGTCAAGTCCTAGATATTCCCTTGTAGAAGACAGTTAGTTAACATCCAAGAAGGCAGGACGAGATGACAAATGGAATTCACTCTGTGTCACCTGTACCACTAAAACTCTGCCCCAATTTGAAGAGGGATTATATTTTACACCTGTAAGAGTGTGAAGTCAAATGGCGACTGTTGTTATTTGGACCCACACAAGTAATTCTTCATAACAAGCTGAAATCTCTCCTGTATGAAAAAATAGCAAAGGCAAAAACCTCTATGGATTGAGTGACAGGACTTTTGTCACATGTCTGCGGTACAGAAACAGGAAATTGAGAACTACGCTTGCTGATAGATCAAGTTCTAGATATTACTTCATTACTGGTGATGCCAGTATAGTTGTACCATGTTTTCTCCGGACTTTGCAAGAAAAGGGTCAGTTTTATCATTATCGATTACTACAACAAGATCATTTTAGGCAAAACAGTTATAGGCAAGTAGAAGTTCAAATCCTGTCAATGAATTCATAGACTCTGAAAAAACATTGTATTGGTTGTTACAAAAGAGCAATGTGGCTGGAGGACTGTTTGTTAGTACGGGAGTGTTGAATCATCCCACTCCAACTGCTCTTGCCTGGTGGCATTCTGTTTGTCTCCCTTTTGGACAATCACTTCCTCTTCCTCCTCCTCCTCCTCCTCCTCTTCCTCTTCACTTTCATCTGATTCAGCACTGGTTGTGTCATCTTCTTCATCATCTATCTCTTCTTCCTCACTCTCCTCTTCTGTCTGGTGAGGCTTTTCATATTTCTACAGTACATTTAAAGAAAGGAAAGAGACACAGTAGAAGAGAAGTGCCTTCTTGCTAACCAGCGGCCGTGAGAATGTGAGCATTTATTCCACATTTAGAAATGCTAACACGTTGGGAAAATCTGCTTTCCATCATTATGTGACTATTAGGTATCAAGTATGATACAATTCAGTAGTAAACATTCAAAACCTACTGTAACAGTATGGATGGAAAGCCAATTAAGCAATATCTTTGTTAGTTAAGCTGCCAAAATTTAATGCTTTGGTGTCAGTTTCTGTGAACTGCTGATCATTCCCCCTCCTTTTAGTGTATTCCTGCTTATATTAAAAAGTTAAAAACAAAGTAACTGTATCATCTTGGGTGCCTAGAGTGCAAATATGGACGGAGAGGAAGTGGTGTACCCAAGAATTCTTCACCATCCTATTTAGTAATTATATATGACAACAAATATTAAGGGCTCATTTATATATTATCATGGTGTGCAGAGCTGAAAACTGGGATGGGGTCCTGAGTGTATGCACATACAACTGTTCTACCAAGCCTAAACAAGTATACTCTGAAAAGAGTCTTAAAATGCACTGCTGAGTAAGCTAGCAGCCCAGACAGTAACTCCTGGTAGTATCATGATATAACACTATGCCTGAGTTATGTACCTCCATGGGGTTGACAGTAATAGTCAGAGCAGAATCATCCCAGTCCATTTCATTTTCTTTACTTCCTTCGTTGTCTGCAGAGCTGTGCTGATGAGCTGTCCGAATTCGGTAGACCCCCAAGGTTATGATGAAAATGAGTATGCTCACACAGGTTATGATAACGATAGTAGCCACACTTGGAACAACTGGAACAAAAGGTGGAAAAGGGAATGGGCTTGTATTTGTAGAACAAATGGCCTACAAAACACTAAATACATTGTCTATTTTTTCCCCTCAGCACCTCTGCCTTTGGACTGAGAAACAGCACAGCCGTCTGCCATATGTCTGGGACTACAGAAAGTGTTGACAATTGCCCACTTACTAAGGCAGAGCATACACGAATGATGTTTACCGATATCGTCTAATTAGTATCCTAAATCATAACTAAAAAGTGAGTATGTCTACCATTTGGTTTTTAAGCCACTTTACAGAAGACAAGTAAGCAGTGCAGAATCAATTAGTTTCAGAACAAGTGTTTTTGCAATAAGGTTCAGTTATCTTACCTGCTTATTGTCCCCTTCTGAGTACAGCTGAGGCATTAACCTCACTTGTGAGAAAAAGTATTTTTCAAAGGTTTCGAACACTTGTACTGTGACTTAAATGTCAATCTCCAAGAAATAAAATAACACATTGCCACTCTATTTGCCTGTGTTACAACCTTCCTGGGAGACTCTTGAGGATTTAAGACACTTTTCCTCACTGTTCTGTTGCACTCTGACAAGCCTCTGTCTCCACCTAGGCACAGGAAGAAATCTCTCTGAACTACTCTTACATTATCAGTTCCATAATTAGGTAGTGCAGAAGTGCTGCCACTTTCTATGTACCTTTGCTACCTAGGTAGTGCAGTTGCCAGAGCTATAGTAGTTCTGTACCCCATTTTACCACCTTGCCCTGCATGTAAGAGTAGAACTCTGAAATCAGAACAGTATTAAAGAAGAACGAACTAGTTTGCAATAGTTCATTTTGTAAAAATTCAGTTTCATTTTAGTAATATGTCTGTACAAGTGTACAGAAAAATACAGCCGTTTTCTAAGCATAACTGTATATAACTACTTATAACTACCTACACTTTACATCAGCTTTACTTCTTTACATACGTATCATTCAGCTAAAAGGATTTCAGAATCCAGCATTTAAACAGATATCTTTGCCCTGGGTTTAACTTCATTGAAAAGACTTCAGATTTAGGTATATATTTTAACTCATACAGTCTAAAAATTCAGTTTAAATTCTGTATTTAATATATACTGATGCCCCTTGCACATGGCTAGGTGGACATATCTTCTCTCCAGAGAGCTCCAGACTGAGGCCTGGATAGCAGCTAAAAGAAGCATTGCAGCAATTATACATTTAAAAAATAATACAAACATTTCTTCCTTTTGCTTAGAAAGAGGTCAGCAGAAATTAATATGCCATAGAAATACAGATGTACAAAGATGACATGAGCATAAATACTATCCTTCATGTGATCTGATACTAGAAACAAGACATTTTCTTAACTATGTGGGTCAGAGTACATAACTAATCAAGACTTTAAAAAACGATACCAGTATTTAATTACAAAGTACCTTCTTGGAAAGAAAGAATAGAATTCAGTGTTACCTTCTTTCATACCTGTGCAATGATCTCTGTGAGGTTTCACAAGCTGTAACTACTGACTTCACAGCTTTATTTGTTGACCAGGCTGAATCACAAGGGAAATACCAACATACCAGAATCATTATGAGCACTTCTGTAAAGTTGTCACATACCTGAGTTGTGAACAGCACTTATGCTTCCCTCTGGGTGGTGGACAGATTGGAGAAATTGTGGTTGTACTATCATATGATTTACATGGTCCATGAAGTTGGAGTTGGAGCTGTGTACGATATTAACCTGACACAAGAGAAAAATAAGAGATCAGATGCTAAAAAGTGCCTCATATTCCAAGCCTGCTGGCTCCATACACTACAGTGAACTATGAATTTCACCAGCAGATAGGAACATTATTATATAGATCTTAAAGGCCAAATCTACTTTTTTATGGCAGTGAAAAATACACAGGTTAAAATATTTCTCATTTCTAGCATTAAAAATGCATTCTAACATTTCTAGCTGTAGACTATGAAGTGGCAGAGAAAAAGATTTTTTTTGATTTACCTATCTGGATTAGTAGTGACTTTTTTTTCCCCTATACTAATCAGCTTTTAGGTGTTCCCTGAAAGTTATTGGGAGATTTGTCACTCTGAACATTGACAGAGAATGTATCAAACTTGTTGAGTTTAAAACCGAAACACCAAGAGAGAATTAAAAGAGATTTCAGTTTTTCCTATGTCCCTACTTTCAGAGTGACTTTCTTTGAAGATACTCTATCAGTTCTCTGTCCTACTGGTAGTTATGTTATAAGCAAAACCTCTCAAGTCATTGTCAGGGCTGAAGAATGCTAAGGTGAAAAGAATTTTCAACACAACGTAAACATGTAAAAACTTTCAGAAGCAATTAATTAAGTTTTGAGCCTATTGCTAAGAAGGTCCTGTCCTTTCCTGTAGTTACTTGGTACCTGGGTTCCAGGCTGGACATGTTGGTTCTTGAGAATAGGTCAATGATTCTTGCTGAGGTGCATCAGCAGTAATTCTCAGTCCCTGAGCCATTGTGCTGCACTGGACTTAGTACCAGCATTCCTAAGCTCAAAAGAGCTATCTAAATATTCCTGTGGTAACTGACTATGTCTGGGTAGTGGATCCAGGAGAATATGACAGATGAAGTCCATCCTATGCGTTCGTTACCTGTATACTGACTTTCCTCCTCAAAGAAATCGGAAATAATGTAAATTACCAGGAATTATTTCCATCTGATGAAGAACAAATTATAAAACTTATTGTAAGGGGGTAGTGCTTTGAAAAACTGAAAAGATGAATGCTGCAGGAAAGAAAAGTATGCTAGGTCAAGTAAAAAAAAAACAAACACAAGAACAAACTAATCTAAGGAAAATAATGAGGCTGTAATGATTTACTTTCAAGCAGATGTATAAATCTTCAGAAAGACCTGAAGGAGATTTTACATCATGGAAAAACAAAGATGATGACCTTCGCCTCTGTTCTGTTTGAACAGGCATTATTCTCTGTGTTAGTGGAGTTGAAGAGAAGGGTCATCTCCTTACATAGGCAGCAGAATAGAGACCGCCACATTGAGGAATGACCACAGGAGAAGTCAACTTCGTATTTGAATGGAACTTAGAATTTTTCCTCTATTTGATTATAGTTACCAGGACTTGTCAATCATTTTACTTATTTTAACGAAAACTCAAAATGTTGCTGAAGATAAGGCTAGTGCTCAGCCTCAGTGCCAGAAAAGAAAATTTGACTAAATGATTGCTTACCTCCAAGTTAAATTCATTGCTAGTGTAACGTCCATTTAGCTCTGAGCACTTGACTCTGAACTTTCTGTCAAAGGTGGTAGAAGTGTACCAGTTACGATATCGAACCTGCCGAAGAACCTGTTCATAGTTGTGCATGCTGTCCACACCTGAAATGGTGGTAGAGCAGTAATAATCTCAAGGAGATGCTGTGAAACAAATGCTCTGTTCGGTACAGGAGAAATCAAATGTTCATGGAAAATACAAAATTTGGCAGAACAATCTGAAAATGGCAGTGGATCAAAATTGCCCTGATAGAGCCTCTAGCTGATACTAAATTATGTGAGAATAGTTTTTGGAAATGAATGTAGCTCCGTAATGGGGAGGAACAAATACAACAGCAAAGATTTAGACTAAATTATTTAGTAATCAAAAAAAGGGCAATGAGTCACCAGCACTGTGCAGGAGCACTGAGGAATCCCCATTCCCACATTCCACTGTGATGGTCCATAAGAACCCCCACATTTAAAGAAAGCACTGTTGCTATTGTTCTTATTTGGGGAGTAGCAGGAGGGTTGCTGAGATCAAGACAAAGCTGTGCTGTATTCCAAAGGATAAACACAGCATACCCAGAGATCAAGAAGTGACTATGCTTTTTGAGACTCAGTCTTTCCTGGAGTACTTTAGAGCTAGTACATCACATATGTCTGCCTAATTTCTTTCACATTAGTCCTTTCATTCCAATAATGTGATTGTTGGTGGGAAGAAATAAAAGAAAGCAAAGTGAATGAACGTACCATAGATTGAATAGCCTGCTGTGGAATTTGTGGCATCTAGATGTTTTCCTTGAAGCTCCATGTGATCTAGTTCTAAACACTCTTGCTCGGGATCTAGTTCTGCACCAATGACCAAAATATCACAGAAATCCAAGTTGTGGAGCATTTCCTCTAATACGACTGGCTTATTGGCTGTGAACACATGGCATATACCATGAAAAAAAAAAAGAACAAAGAAACTAAGATAAATGATCACAGAACAGCCCAGTCATTTCATGTGTTTTGCATCAGGGCTTTCAATTTTTGCAAAGATTGCTGAATTGTTTGTTGCTGATACTAAATACAGCACACTTGAAGCAAATCAAAAGAGAAGTGTCTTGCCTGTTCAGGTGTTATGATGATGAAGGCCTAAAAACACAAAGTGAGATAGAAAATACATTGCTTTGTAACAAAAGGCATTCAAGAACAGTACTGGAAGTAGAAAACTGAAATTCGATCTTGGAAATAAATTCATGTAAACAATTCTGGTTTTCAGTAGTGTATTGATACCACGTTGGTATCACACATTCATTTGTTTCTTAAGGAAAATGGAACTGGAAAAATACATGTCAAATACATCTATGCTTGGATGATTTGCTCAGTTACTCTATGGACCATAAAGAATTTGCGTTACAAAGAACATGGCCGTCTATCCAAGAGCATGGTATTATCATAAATGGCAAGATCTTGTGTTGTGTGACTTGGGGAAACTGAGTTGTAAACTGACTAGCCTTCAGTAGGTATGACTTAAAAAATTCTGTTACTGGAAAAAGAGTAGCATATCAATTTAGTATTTTAATTCCCTGGTCAACCTAGCACAGAGTGTCTGGCAAGACTGCTTAACCAGCTCCCTGAGGGTACTGCAGACACAGAGACTGCAATCTTGGAACTTAGTGCCTGCCCGTTTTGCAAATTTCATTTTAGAGGGTATATGGGGAAGGAAGGCACAGACAGAAAGGTTTTATGCCCTAGATTCCCAACTCGTGGTACAGTGAATTTGGGTATGTGAACTCTAGGTACAGCTCTAACTTACCTAAAAATGCAGACCCAACTTAAATTTACAGGATAGGCAAATCTGAGTATTGCTAAGGCTGACAAGTTGGACTATTTAATGGAGAGCTATGAGAGACAGGCCAGAGCTGGGCTGCAGAGCAAGGGAAAAGCCTGAAGTGGTCAGCTTTGCCGCTCTGGCTGTCAGTGGGCAAACAGGAGAGGCAGGGGCAGCAATTTTCGCTATTGGCATGGTCCCGCTGATTTCTCTACTGAGGCAAGACAAGCAGCAACGTACTGGCATTCGGGGGGCCTGCTGCAGGTAAATAAGGCCTCAGAGCCATAGTCATGCTGCTGCCTGTGGCAACTGCCTGATCTGCTTTTGACGAGACAGATCTAACGGGTCCGTGACTGGGGAGTACACGGTGACTACAGCAGCCTTCTCAGCTTTGCCATGTGCATCTCTGCTACAGTCGTGATTGGTCAGGTTATGGAACTTCCCAGTAAGTGGAAAAATAGCTATAGGTAGAGGTATAGGTCAAGATTTATGTCTGTCTTTGTCAGATAATATCTGGGCTGAGAGAAATTATGAGTCAAGCTTATAATGCAGGAATTGAGACTTAGAATTCAATAATCTTTTACAAAACACAATTCTTCTGAAAGCCAATTATTATCTATCCATTTTAACCATTCTTAGTAGAAATAAACAAAAGATGGCACATTAGGAGGTGCCTAACTTTCAAGGAATTAAATGGTAGTGTAAGAAATGCTGCTGTGCTCCTTTTCAGGGTGAGACTCGGGCTTTTTAGGTTACAAGGTGCTACAACAGTAACTATGTCAATAAATGTATCGGGAAAAATTGGGATAGATAAAACTTATGAACTAAACTGGAGGTCAGTAGTTCCTAACTCACTGAACAGTTTTGAAGATGTCATAACATTTAGGGTCATGGAGCACCATATGCAGTGGATATTATGATATCATACACTTTCCAGCCTTCAGAGGACAGGTGCAGTTTCAGGCAAACACTAAGCAGCATTATTACAGAGCATGGCTTCAGGGAATCGATCACAAGCCCCTACACTTGCACATCATTAGCGATTTTGTCTTTTCAGGAGATGTACACCTAGTTGCTGCTTATTCTCGTCCAACAATTATTGTTTAGAATGATTCCTCAGATTACTAGGCTTTTCATTTACCTTGCACACAAACATCCAAAAGGAAGATTCCTTTATAGACAATTATTTTAAACCTTATTTATATTTTTGAACATTCACCTACTGTTGAATATTAATAAACACATTGCTCAGCATAAAATAATAATACAGACATTATCCATAATAATATCTAGATATATTCATAATAATAT
>NW_009618059.1:49503-76195 GCF_000690535.1 Cariama cristata | reverse complement strand
ATTATTCATAATATTAATACACATATATAATAATAATACACACATTGTTCATTAGAGTAAACTGTCATCATTGAAAAAAATCTTTGCAAATTATTATATTTACATTATATAGGTGGGAAACTGAAGCACAAGGTTACTTTCTCAAGTAGCACCCACAAGTCAGTAGCAGAGCTGGAAACAAGAATAGACTAAAATTCCAACTATTAGTCAATTACTGCTTTCCACTTTATCAGAACAATTAACAAAATTCTGTTACAAATAGCGAGATTCTAATGAAAATATGTTACTCAATGGAATATATAAAGAAGAGTGGAAAGGAATTATTCTGAACTAGGCAAGATATTAAATGGGAAAGCTGCTTTTTTTGAGCATATATTGATCTATCACTAACACATTTTTTTTCAACGTGTTTAATTGAATGTCTTCAGTACAGCATTACTGCTGCCTAACATTGCCTAAGTTAATCTGGGTGAAGTGACTTTGTGTAATTTGTTTGTACTATCCTTTAAAAAAAATGTGAGGGTTCATGTTACAGAATAAGTAATATTTTTTAAAAGAAAAAGAAATCCACAAACCTCTGTCATGTTCTTTTAAGTCCACTGGATGCTCCATTTTAGTGATTGTGCTGACAATCCTGATGTCAGGTAACAAAATAACACCTCTCTCACTTTCAAATTGTGCAGCTGGTCTAGCAAAGTGGTCCATCCCACTTATGGTAATCTTGGGCTCATTGGCCTGAAACACCATTACATACGCATCTATATCTGGGATACTAATGCAGACATCTTCACCAAAACATCTGAAAAATATATTATTCATTAACTGCATGTAACATTGCATATCAGAAACATGTGGCACTTCCACTGCCCAAAACCCGCCTGATGGCACTCAGCCCTTTGTATTGTCTCAGATCACTCTATTCCATACGCTGACACTGCCACGCACAAGGACATGCATCTGTACCACCATGTACGTACGCCAGCAGTGACAGCAACAGCTCTGTTTCTCATTCCCTCCCACATTCACAACTACTGAAATGATGGAGGGACAGCTTAGCAAACATTCATGACAAGCTCAGTCTTAAGTAAGGTCACTATGAGAATATTTTGATGCTTAACTGACATTTAACAAAGTAGTGAATGGTTAAAAAAAATTAATCAGATGATGACAACTAACTTTAGTAAACCTAACATTAAATTCTCAAAGTGGCATCTAATGAATATAATATGGTTATCTTATAATGTGTAAATAAAAGGGCCTAATTATCCATTTAAATTGGACCCATCATGAACTCATTCTGGCACCCCCCAATACTTACTGGGAACAAAAGGGGCCTATATTAGCATTCTCATCTGAATCAGCACTGTGCTTTGGAAGTGAATCTCCTGACCAACTCTATCATACTTCATCTGGGCACAAGGCTTGGGCCAGCCTTGGAGAGTGCAAACTGGATCTCTTCCAGCAAAACTACATCAGAAGATGCTCTCCAGACACTTAGTGTGCTCAGCCCACGGCACTAGACAAAACCTAGTACTTAGTAAGAACTGTATGCACAGTAGATGAGAGTTCGTAGAACTGATGTTTATTTTCATCCTAAAGATCTGCTTTCACTGCATGGTACAACTTGCTCTTACACAGATGTACCCCAGGGGAGCTCAGGAGTGACAGACGGCTCTTTGATTATGTAGATCTGTAAGCTCATTGTGCAGGTTCTGTCACTATTGTTGCATGAAAATGGAAGGACACGGATTTCTGTTTAAAACCCACATCGGTACTTCAGTGATGACAGCCATAAAGGGATACAGACAGACAAAGACCATTTCAAGCATAGCTACAAATACTGCTCTTGCAGATATGTTGTCTGTCTAGATATAATAGGCTGACTTTAAAAGTTAGCTATCTCAGAAGAAACTATAACTTTTTAAAATGAACAGTAAAATAAGAATGCAATAAATGCAAGTACTGTTCAGTCTGGACTGTATGCTCCAAACTATAAACAAAATGCAAGTAAATTACATTAACAAGAAAAGTTTCTTAAAAGGATAATATCAAAAGAAAACCACAACATAAATCAACATAAAAGTAAATGAAATTAATCCTTTATGCTCAGTAACATAGAAGTATGATTTAGCGATGTAATTTACCCAAAATTGTTCTTTTTACATGTCCAATGAAAAAAGTAATTCATTAAAAACATTCCTTATCTAATCAGTTCAGCTGAAGTATAACTTACTGGACTTTAGATGAGACTTTGAGACGTCGTACGCCTGCAGTAGGAAACTGTCTAGAGTTGATGTATGAGACCTTTTGGAGAGCTTGATTTATATTCTCAATGTCATCTCCTTCCATGACAAGGACTGACTGGGAAGGGTTGAAGTGATACTAGGGGAAATGCATACAATTAGTATTTAAGGTACCAGGTTCAGAGTACAAAATAAGACATTTTTAAGGAATGTTGCACAGATGTTAAGTTTAAAATCTAATGATTTAAGGAAAAAAAATAATTCTTAGTAGCTATTGCTGGCTGAATCCATCCGTTATTCCCTAAAATATGTACTCATATCAGTCATCTATTTCATATCTGAATAACTACTGTTATAATTAATTTTATAATAAACTAATCCCAATTTGTTGTACTTCGCCCAGCCATATCAACTTTGCTGATACTATTTAAGGGCAACAAAGCTGGTGAAGGGCTTGGAGAAAAAGCCTTACGAGGAGCAGCTGAGGGAGCTGGGGTTTTTAGCACTGGGGAAGAGGAGGCTGAGGGGAGACCTGATCGCCCTCTACAACTACCTGAAAGGAGGGTGTAGTGAGGTGGGGATTGGGCTCTTCTCCCCGGTAATTAGCGATAGGACGAGAGGAAATGGTCTCAAGTTGCGCCAGGGGAGGTTCAGGCTGGACATTAGAAAGAACTTCTTCACTGTTAGAGTCATTAGGCATTGGAATGGGCTCCCCAGGGAGGTGGTGGAGTCATCGTCCCTGGAGATGTTCAAAAAACGTTTAGATGTGGCACTTCAAGACATGGTTTAGTGGACAGGGTGGCATCAGGTGTACGGTTGGACTTGATGATCTTTGAGGTCTCTTCCAACCATAATGATTCTATGATTCTATGATTCTATTTCTGCAGCTGTGGAGTTTAAAACTTTAACTTACTGTCATCATTATTATTCCTATGTAATTTTTTCAGGTTAAACACATCCCTCATAAAAAAATATTGGCTTAAAGCAGAGTAGCATGCAGAAGCATTTTTTCCCTGATTTCTGTTTGGTTTTACCCTGGGCTATATTTCCAAGCTATATTTCAACATGAATGAACAAAACAATTATAACATTTGCCTCCTACATCTTCATTAACATCAAACACAATAAAGGGAGTTCTCTTTTCTCTGTCTCTTGATCAAAAAGGGTGTCATGATTTCAGATGGAGCTGCTACTTGTGCAAAGCCAGCTGCTCATTTGAGCCAACAAACCTTGCAAAGTTAATGGCTATTCTTGTAGCCCTGATTGTTCTGTAGTCTATTGCTTTGAATGTGAAACAGTCTTGCTGACCAAGAAACTTTGCTACTATAGTCACATAGCAAATGATTGATTTTATCTTCATCATAATTCCTCCTGATTCCATTTTTTTTTGTCTGTTAATTGTTTCAGCAAACCATCTGCATTGCAGAGAAAACCAGATTAACCCCCTTGATTTTGTACCGTACTGTTGTCAGCACAAAACACAAAGAAATTCACCCTTCTTTCACATGCAGTCCCTTCCCAAAGCTGGATATTGATTATAATGAACATGTTCTATTATATACAGACAATGGTTGTCTACACTTACTTACACTGAGAAAGGTTAAAAAGCAAAAGAGCAAATAGACTGTGAAGAACAGAATGAAGCACTGGGTTCTCTGTCGAACAGAACATGGAGGACTGGGTTTAAAGCTTGCACAGGAAGGTCATAACACACTGAAGGGTATTTTTTTTAACAAAGAAAGAGGAGGACTAAGATGAGTCACAGCCTGCATACACTTCTTTTTCCTTTCTGTAAGCTAGCAGTAGTAGAGAATAAAATTAGCAAAAGGAGACTCTAGCTCGCTAGTTGACTTAATAGTTCAGCTGCCAGAACAGCTGGAATGCTGCCAAAGGGACTAGAAAAAGCCCTAGTCTGAGCCATTTTTGTCTTTCTCATTAAAAAAAGGCTAAAAATAGCGACAGTTTAGACAGTGTTTCCGAGAGCTGTTACAGATATTTGAAAATGAGACTGCAGACAAAAAAGTCCAACACTACTGTGTCAGAAACTGTATTACAGCTGCATTGCTCTCTCTTAGGTGGCTAAAAGGGTGAAGCTGCATGAGTGCAAAGTGCCCTGCAGAAACACCTTCCAACATCAATTTGCCAACACTGAATCTGCTAAGCGCCATGTGAATAGCCACACAGAACCTATCATCTGCACAACTGTCACACATGCTTGTCTGAGATCAGGTACTTTTATTTTTGACACCAGAAACCCTTTCTCTCTATTAATCTTCTGTTCAAGGTCAGGTGCCAACTGTTCCACTTTCATCTGAGCTTCTTTCTGTCAGTCCCAATAAGAAATCCTACCACAATCTATCTCCTTTCATTTTTGCCTCCTGCTGTTGCACTGACTGTTGAGCTTGCTGAGGAAATAAAAATGAAAACAGTAACTTTAAAAAAACACTATGCCTTATCTGTATTTCAGAAAATGAAAATGTTCTGAAGTTTGGTGAAAGACAAAGCAGAAAACAATCCCTCATCTTCATTTTCCCCACTGCACTGCCAGTATAGTAAGGAAGCCAATCACCCATGCTGGAGCAGCAATGGGTGGTGTAACAGGGATTCTTCCAAGCCCATGAAACAACACTACTCAAATATTGTCAAGTTTCAGAGTGTGACAATAGGGGAGGAATTGCTATGCTTTTAAGCACCACGGACCAAGTGTACATTGCTTTAATTAATATGAAATCCCACCAAAGAACTTGTAGGCATATACACTCACGTTACAGAAAACCCTACCTGCTATTTGTATGCATTGTCTTTTAAAAATAGCTTTTACTCATAAGTGTGTCATTTTGCTGGGAGATTCAGCAATGTGAAATTCTTAATGACGTCCTTGGTAGGATGAGGAAAAGAAATACCTTTGGGGTGTTTTGGTCATATGTAAAAGCTAGAGCTAGCAAAATTCCTCCTTACGTTTGCACTCTCAATTTTCATTTTTACCCTTGTTTTCAGAGAACAAGGTTTTGTAGTGGTTATACTACACCACTGCAACTTATCACCTAGACAGACATTTGAGTGTATTTCAGATCAGTCTCCCATCTTGTACAATGAAAAGGTTCAGCTAATAAAATGTAGTACATGGCACTTCCACCATGTGCTCAAGATCAAGTGTTACAGCACCATCTTCCTCCCCACTGAAAAACAACACACTAAAAAATCACCTGTACAGTTTCACAGAATGCACAGTCTGCAGCCAAACTATCTTCTCAGTTTGAAACTGAAGCTCAGCTCCTTTGGAAGATGGCATTGTGGTTTGGGTGCTAGGAAATAGCTTAACGGTCTGTTTACTTATTAGGCAGAAGAAGACTCGTCATCTAATAACAGTATCAGTAAAGAGAAACTGACAGTGTATCTCATGTAACCATTAAGGAAGTTGTAGTAAAGAACCTACATATGTATCCAAAAGAAAAGAATTTGCCATAATGAATGCAAAGCAATCTGGCCACAATGGCAATTGATATAGGATTTCCTTCTGTCTGTTGTTCTGCACTCTTAGGAAAAGTGTTACAATATCAGTAAAGGCAGTCATATGCATAATAAAGATGAATAATTATTTACATGCAAATGTAAAACTTAAATTTCTTGACTTTAGGTTTTGTTATTGTCCAATTTTCACGTCCCATAATGTTTTCCTCTTGAAATACACTTCGAATTTTTCAATACTATTGCATTGGGACTTCTTTCTGAGTTGCCTTTAGATGAAGGATATTCCACTTATGTTTTCCATTGCTTTAAAGCTACTTGAGATCAAAATTCCATGATTCTTTGGAATCATGTCTATTTCTGTATAACTACCAAAATAAGCCGGAGAACACAACCTGGTAATTCTTATGGACTCTGAAATATCAGCAGCGCCTTACTTTTTGAACGTTTACATTTGCAATAATGGAAACATTTTTCTTTGCGGTGTCATAGCTCTCCTACTGTTCTGCTTTTTCTTTGCATGACTTTATGGGAAATTACATTGCTTCTGGGAGTACATTTGTACTGTGTGTACTCTACCTTGGGCTCTCCACTTCATAAATCAGCTCTAAATTTGTATCAAAGATGATGTCAGTTCTTCCCTCACCTTTATTCCTTGGCCAAGACTCTCGAAAGAATTAATATCCAGACCTTCCTTGCAGGCCTGCAAACAGGAAATCACTTTCTGACTCTCAATTTTGCCTGGCCGGATAGTTAGACTGGCCAGGCTGCCATGGAAATACTGAGCAAACCTGGGCTTGGTGACTTCACCTCCTGCAAGAAAGAGAATATAAAAATATTATTGATACCAGTACATAAATCACACATCTAATAATTTGCTTTATTTTTTAACACATTTAAAGAATTTATAACCATTTTAGCCAAGTATATTTGAGATCCTATTTATTGTGATAAGCAGAATTGCTTTGCGGGTTGTTGCGTGGTACCTAGTAGCAATCTGTCTTGAAGATTCTTGTCAGTGTTTTTCCAGTATTATATGCAGACATTTATAAAGCTGTGATAACATCTCTGGGATGAAACACAGCTTCCCAAACCCGTGTCCAAGGAAGCACAGCATTTTTGAAAAATGAATCGATGACATTATTGGAGTGATCAAACATGAATTTAAAAAAAATATTTAAGGTCCAGTATTTATTTATACAGAAACTGTGCTTGCAAGTTTTCTATTACAAGATCACTTACACAGCCTTTGTCTTTCTCCTCCAAGAAACTTACTACCTGAAGTTCTCAGATGTGCTATGAGTCTTGATTCTGCATAAGCAAACTGCTACACTCTCTGCAAATGGTTGTCTCTAAGGATACGGTGTAAACTCCCAGCAGTGAATGCAGGCCAATGTACAGCACTATGCTAAAAGGCGTACAGTGCTTCCCCTTACCCAAAGCAGCTCATTTCGTGCCAGATCAGGTCTCGCCACTGTATGTTACATTAAGCCCTCTAGCTACGCTCTATTCACTTTCACTCTAGGCAGCTTCAAAGGAAGACTGATCTTTAGGAGTTGTCAATAAAATGTGATTATATACTGCCTGCACCAGTGATCATAGCATCTAAATTACTCTTGGGATATTTAGTGATTTACTCATCCTCCTCTAGGAGAATTTTTAGAGCTTGTCTTTCCTGCAAGTGTTAGCTGTATCAGTGCATATGAATTACTGCCTACCTTCAGCCTGAGAGGACGAAGAGAGCCACGCAACAGTGAAGCCATGCAAACTAATTGGATTAGCAGTTGATAAGCTGTTGTAATTGGTAGATAACTCATCTCTGCAGTGTTTGTAGCTCTACTGTCAAACAACCTATTTCTGCCAGGCAAGCTAGCTCAAGCTTGAACTTTAACTTCAAGATTTGTGGGTGGATTGGGGTTAGGATAGGGATGAAGTGACAATTTTTCTTTAGGCTGATGTCGCTACCTAAAAGCCTGAAAAACATCACTTCTAGTCCATGCAGTATGAGCACTATGAAGACGACTGAAGTTATTTTATATAGTGAAGAACATACACATTGGTGTACTGAGAGAAAAGAAGGTGTCTAAGCAAGCTGTTTCTTCCTAGAAGTAGACAGGTTTCATTCTTTTCTTTAACATTGCAGCACAAACTGCCTCTCTTTTTACCCCAAACTCAGATCTTCCAGGAGACATTATTCTCCAATCTTTCATTCATTTGTCCATTATACAGAAAACTACTGAGCAAAATTGTTTTGAGGTTTCATAGAAACTTTCATGTATGTTTCATGCACAGCTAAAGTGCAGGATTAGTTTGTAATGTAATTTTGGCCTTTCTGATACTTACCAAGGTAGTTATTTGGTAATTAGATAGCGCATTGTGGGGACATTGGTTTTTCAGCAAAAAGGTTGTTATATTTATCTGTTTACATTGTCTTTAAAAGTACATGTTGCCACTAATACAGCAGCAATGTATCTGGATAGAAAAAGGTAAGCCAAATTAAAAAAAAAAAATTAATGCAAATCTCTCCCTAAAAAGGAAACAAAGAGAGAAAAACAGCTAAGAATGTACAGAAGAAGAAGGGAATCACATTGTGCTTTGAGGCTTCACATTCTCATATCCCTAACAGAATTTGGAAGACAGCAAGTTCCAAGGCTAAATCGCCAACACTAATCCTGGAGCTTTGAAATTTAGAAACCTACAGTAAGTCTGCCAGTAGACCTTAGTAGTTCTGAGGAGATGCAAAATAAGAAGCAGTCTCAGATAAGCTAACGTATTTCAGTGTGAAGTTAGCTCATTAAAATGTATAAAGGACTAGACAAGAAGCTAGAACAAATAATTCAGTGCTGTGGCTATGCCTGACAGAAATAAGCAGGATAAACCAGTTGAAGTAAAGCTATAGAGCAACATGACTGGTGCTTTCATCCACAAATAGGAATTTCAAGTTTGGAGACTTTTATTTTTTTTTCCAATTGGTCAGTCTTTCACTTTGGACTAGTTCTTCTCTGGTATCATTGACAAAGCGCTTACAATTACATTGCTAGGTCATTTACAATGATACAGTAACTGCCCATAAACCATATTAAATATACAGAGTATTCACTGTGCCCACGCCCCACTTTAAAAAACACTGGTGTACAAGGAGGCATTACCACCCTGGAGATGTATAATTCTTGTTCAAAGTCATCTGTCCTGTAAATCATCTGCCTAACCACTAACATTAAAGCATGGAAGAGAATATGAGTGTTTTCTGGAATAAGCTTTTAAAATGCTCTACAGATACAGGCACTACAAAAACAGTGAGTATTTGAAGAACAGGCTTATATACTTACCCTATTCACGGGACTAAGGTTGGGTTTTGTGCAGATGTATAGATAGATTTTGGACTGTAAAGGAGGTGATATAATCTTTGTTCTGGAGAGGCTATCAACTGCTATGTAAAAAAAACAAGTGAGCATTTCAAGAAAATGTGAGTGAAAAGTAGCTGGGACTAGCTCGTCTCATATTGTATCAGTAGAGAAAATCTGCAAAACTATGCCCATGGTTACAGCAGGGTGATTCAGGCTGGTACAATTGCTCTAGAACAACTGAAAGCAGAGTCTGAGGGACGATACTGTCTGTCCGCTAGCCCCACGACAAGAATAGCTGTACTTAATCCATTGTTGACAATTGCCTGAGCTGTTGTAAACTCTTCTGAAGACAGAGGCTCCCCAAGCAATCCACTCCAATGACCATTGATCCTTAGAGCTGGAAGTTTATTCCTGATGGAATGTGAGCTGTCAAAATATGGCTATGTCTTCCCTTTTCCTTTGCCAGGCTACACAAGGCCTTTTCTTTACAACTTCTGCCTAACACTGTAGACTATGATTATCCCTGTTGCTGTTCCTGGAACTCCTGCTGTTATCTGAAGTACTAACCATGACCTAGCATTCTTCTCAATGTTGTATGTGTTTTACACAGAACATGCCTGTTAATCCAGAGCAGTGTAAATACTAGCTTTTTGCACATGAAAAAACACGAGCACTTAAAGAGAGAATATTATCTCACACTTTAATAGAAAAAAACAGACTGCTAAATAAGCCTTCCATAAGCACCTTTTACCAGAGTTAAAGACAAAATTATATACCTGCCAATTTTATCCTCAAAGGTGAGCAGAAGTCATTATATCTGACTCTTATCACAGCCGCTTGTAATTGCAGCTTGTTGACATTTTGATATTCTTCTACCTCAGCATTTCAGAATCTTCTCAGCTCAGTGGGGTATGTTAGCTTGCTGATGTGTTTCGATTGCCAGTAATTATTAGATTGCAAATGGACAAAATCCAAAGCAATAAAATTGGGAAGAAAAAACCCAAAACTCTTGCTAAAATTGAAGGAATGGCCTAAAACCAATCTGCTACAATCCTGTATTCGAGCTTTGATAAGGGGAATTTTTGATAACTGGGAATATAGTTTTTCAATCTCAAAAAAAAAAAATGTAAGAAGAAAAAATTGTCAGAATAAATTGAAAATCCTCAGCAATTGGCTGTTTTAGTCCTGTCTGTACCAGTGTTTTAGTCATGCTAGCTTCTACTATATTAGTATGTTTGAATACTGTCTTTCCTTCTGCTTCTGCAATCTATTATTCTTCAAGTATTTGACCTCAGCCGCTCACTTAGTGCAAATTTAGCCCAGGATGGCCAGCTTCCAAGTCCTAGTCACTCTAAAATTCTTAGCTCCCAAGATTGGGTTAGTACAAATATATTTAATCCAGCATGAAAATGGTAATTCTGTAGCATGTTAAAGCACAGTGTGTAACTGTAGCTAATGCTGATAGTAACATTTTTGCAGAATATTATCCAAATTCTTCTAAATACTGATCTTTTCAAATAGAGGTCCTTTCACCCTGAGCATGATACATTTGATGCCTGGGCAGCTCCACACACAGCTGATAGGCAGCTCAGAGCCACTGACTTCATTTGGCAGGAGGAATGCTCAGTTCCATTATCTGAATTTGACTCATCACTGAAATTACCACATACTAAGAAACAACTGAGCAAATAACATAAGCTACTCCCAACAGCTCTTACTGCTTTAAGACGCTTTGAACTTAACTTCTGGTTCTGACACCAAACTGAGCCTAAGCAACAATATTTTTGAGATAATGAAGATGACCTAAATCGATTACACAAGCCTCTGGAGCAACAATTCAGAGAACAAAGTGGAGCTCCAGTGATGATGATCTTGAGGTAATCCAACTGTCCTAAAATTTTTTCTACTTCCCAATGCCATGGTGCAGTGAAAAACAAAGTGTTCTGTAACATAGCATCTGCCAGTTTCTACCCAGAGGTCAGGCCATCCAGTTAACCCAGACTGCCTCAGCAAGTTTCACAGGATTTTTGCTGTCAGGATCCTTTTGCCCTTTCTCCTGAGTGAGATACAGCTCAGATACAGCTCACTTCCACAACGTTACAGCATCAAGAGCTGAGAGAGTAAGAAATGCTACTCTTCAACTGTCTAACATGTTGTGTTTCACTCAGCTGTGTTTATTGATTACAACAGATTAATATGCTGTTAGTGCTAATTCTTGGGGGACAGTTAAGTAGTTAAGGCTTAGCTGAGTGATGTGACCAACAAAGGAAAACAGAACCTTCCCTACTGTCAGTCAGGGAATTAGGTTGATGTCTGTAACACAAAAAAAGTCTGAAACAACACTATAGAACAACATCACTTACTATCATTACAGACCCTTGCATCGAAGCTGCTGGGTTTTTCCCTTTCCTTAAACGCAAATGTTGCAGTCACCATCACAGTTGCAAAGCAACACAGGTCACAGTGTGATTTAAACCTTGATAAAATTGTGCATTGCTTTCTCCACCTGACCCAGCATGCACATCCACTCCCAAAGTCTGGCAGATACAGGAGAATGGATGTTGGGTTTTTGGCATTAATTCAATTCTTGTAATAGGAAGATGGTGTCAACAGACTGTGGGAGGCATCCAAAGGAACTGTTGACATACATAATTATTCACTATAATGCTGTTCACTACTTAGTCATTGTCAAAGTTGTATGCGTCACATTTTTCTCTTGCTAAAATAATAACTATTTTCTGGACTGGGATTCTTCTGTGCTGGTTCTGATCTCTTCTGCCTGGCACTCTATCAATGCAGAGCAAGTAGGGCAGCCCAGGAACTAGGGGCAGCGGCGTCCCTCCCACAAGAACTTTACCCAGGGCCACTTTGATAAAGTCTTTCTGAGTTACTTTCCTTTTCCGCTGAGTGTGAATGCTGGTGGAGGTGAACAAGTACAGCACACACACTAACACCAAAACATACAGAAGGCGGCTCCTGCCCTGGCCAGCTGAGCTTCCCACCAGATAAAACCATTGTAGCAGGCACTTCGGTTATCATTCTGAGAAAGAGACAGCTGAGACATAAAATAGGCACAGGGCTCAGAATGAGCTGCAAAAATAAAGTGCCTGCTGCTACTGGAATTATCTAGAGAAGGAGAATTATCAGGGTCTACTAATGTCCCATGATACTAGTTGCAGCCTAGGGGTAGGGTTACCTCCTCCAGTAGTGTCAGGATGTTTCCTCCCCACAAGAACTTTATAACCCTCTGACTACTTCTGAGTGTAAATTCCCTCCTGTGGTATTTGCAGCTGGTGCCTGTGCTCACAGTAAGCCCAGCACCCCAGCACGCTGGAGCAGGAAGCACAGGTCGGAGGAGGATGCACACACCCAAAAAGGCGGTATGCTGCACCCACTGCAGCCCTCCTGGGGAGTGGTCAAGCTGCCAATGAAAGCAGGACTTTACAATATCACTGTGTGTGGCATATTCCTAAAGAATCACAAGTACAGTTACAGTTGGTGCCTGAAATTTCAAGCACAACAGATCAAATGCAGAATTAACTTACTTGGTTTTAGAAGAGTATGTTGCAGATGCCTGTCGTACTTGTGGGCAGATCAGTCAGGATGACTTCTTTATACAATGGAGGAAAACAAATGCTTCCACTGTACATGTCACCTTGCTGTAAACAGCTAGAATCTCTCAGATGAATAACAATTTAGGGGGGTTAAGGACTGTCATCTAGCAAAAATCTTCTGATCCCAGCCATGAGGAGGCTCTGTTAGATAGAACACTGGAGACTCCAGGTGAAACTCTCAGGGTTCAGACTTTATGGGGTTAAGGCGCATTCAGTAATGAAGCAGAGCCTATTTCCATGATATTGTTTTGTTTTGGTTTGTTTCTTAATTTCACATTGGGTTGATATAAAGTGTGACAGAATTTGATTATCATTGAATTTTACTGTCATATTGTTTTGACTTCAGAAATGTAAAGCACTGTTTGCATTCGATTACCAATCTCCAAAGAACAATCATGTCTTTTTGTCAGAACAAGTGACTTTATTGAGCTCACAGATCTTTTAGGCCTTTTGCCCTACCCTAATAATGAGCAAGTAATTATCAGGGCAGTCTAAGCACAATGAGGTTTTCACTGGAAATGATAAATGAAGAGAATTTCCAACTGAGATATGATTCTTTTAAGACATTACAGGCTCTGGTTATACTAAGCCAGATAACTAAGCAATGACTGATTATTTGGGGTCCCAGCATAAAGACTGAAGTGAATCTGGAAGCAGCTGCAAGACATTCTGGCTCTGAAGTCCTCAGGTCCAAGCCCCCAAAATTATCCCATCTTTTTACAAATGGCAGTTTAGAAAGCTAGGTTTAATTCCCTCACAAGTAGATTGGTTGTTAAACAGGATGAAACCTAACACAGATTTCGGGAGTAGTCCCAACTAGTGACTCAAGTTTTTATACTCCCAGAGCTTCTCAGCACAAAAAAGTTTTAGTAATTTTTATATTATTCAGACAAAATTTACTCAGAAAATTACTCATTAAACATGGCGCTATTTAAGTCTGCCCCTGCTTGTGGTAGATATCATAACCTGATGACCTGACACAGACAGCTTTAGGCTTTAAAGCATTATCTGAAGACAAGTACAGAGATCACTAAGGGCTACCTGCTCTTAAGTATGCATATGCTAATTTACCTCTGTGCAATAGCTATATAGATCAAAAGCGTGATATAACTTCTACTATTTAAAGTAATTTTTTCTCAAGATAAGAAAAACACTCTATAACCTCTCACAATTAAGCCAATACATTTTTGTTATTTCTAGGGAAACTGTGGGAAATTATAAGAATCATGGAAAAATGTTACAATCTTATATATCTTAGAGCAGATCACAGTCCAAGTGATGTCAATGTTGTCCAAAAAACCTACATTCCCATTATCCCAATAACATTCTTGTGCTGGTGCATAGTCCCCAGTGCAGAAATTCAATTAAATAAGGGACTATGCTGAACTAGTGACAGATTTAATGCAAATTCAGCTCTCCAAGAAAACACCCTCCCAAGCTAACCTTCTACATACGTTTGTATTTGTGCTACAGCTAAAATTCCAGCAAAGGTCTGTGAAGTGCATTGAAATCCACTCCATATTGGTTTTGGTGAGAAGGGCAATACAGAGAGAACACTGCTGTCCTGACAGAAGCATCACTATACAGATATTCAGCATCACATTATGTTGAAATCTACTTTTGTTGTTTTGCATTAATTTGCTTGTATCACTGCACTGAGGCCTCAGGTTGGTGCAAGCTATGTCACCTCTCAAGGCGTGATCCACTGGTGTCAGAATGCACAGGAGGGCGTAATCTTTATTCACTGAATATCTTAATTTCTGGGGGAATTCCAAGGTTGAGTGATACAGGCTGCTACACTGCCCACAGTGTATTTGTCTCTCAGTGATCTGATCCCTCTCTAACTCTTACCATTCTTCTTGCCTTGAATAGTAAGTCAGCTCTCTGACTGCAACGTTGTGATTGATACATAAACAGAGTGCTGACATATAAAGTTAATAAGGTTATTCCACAGAAGGACTCTAAAAAAATTGGTCTGCAGCCTAGGTTAAAGAAAGAGGAAAATGACAGGAGAATACAAAGGAAAGGTAGAATAGAAAACAGAAATTACTTAGAAAACAGGAACTGCAATAGTGTTCTGCTATGTTCCTGATAACAAAGTTTGCGTGTTGACAGGCTTCTCCTAAAGACCTTTCCTTGCGCAATGTGGCCAGCACAATTACACTGTGAAGCTCCAGCACTCTAGAATGGGTGGCATTATTAGAAATAATGACTGACAGTCATGCTAAGCTACAATATAACCTTATGACAAGTCATTAACTTGTGTCGTTACTTTCCTGACAGGACTTTGGGAATGATACATAAAGAAACAAGTCATTTTGGGAGGGAAAGAGTATGAACTCAAGAATTTATCTTTTCAGAGGAACCTGGAGGAAGTCTGTTTGCAGCCTGTGGTACAAAAGATGACTAGAATACCGAATCATGTAACTCGCTCCCTTCTTCTGGCTGCCTTTGCCACAGAATTTTTAGCAATAAAGGGATCAGAGTGGGAACCTATAAATCTTGGTTTAATAGAAGAAATTTCTCACTCTGTAAAAGTGTCCAGTTGCTATGTCCTCAGATAAACTGAATCAAAAATAATAAACTCAAGAGAATTCACTAGGGTAAGCTCCCAGAAAGTGCAGCTCCAGGATAAGCTAACGTTAATTTGTTTGTATTGCTTAGGAGAATGAAACAGGAATGCAAAATCTAAAAGGGAGAATAAGAACAATTTTGTGGCTGATCAGAAAGTCTGATTCTATTCTTGCTGTGATGCAGATTCTTTTAAGTGACCTGAGCAAAAATGACATCCCTCTTGAAACTGCACTTACTCCGTGAGGATAATTCTACTTCTTAACCTCTTTATTGTTTGGAAAGCTCTTGAAAATCTTGAGCTGGAAGGGCAAACTTTTTGTTGTTAGAGAAGCAGAGAGTAGAAATGAGAGCCAAGGTTGAGCCTTGAGCTCTCTCCTGTCTTGATGGACCAGGTCTGCTTCTAACATCCATTCAAGGAGGTAGGTGTTCAGAGACAGTGCCAGGGTCATAATTCCCACATGTGCTCTTTTGTGTCTCTCTTGTTCTCGGAAGCACACATACAAGTGAGTCAATTTTGTCCCTTAGATACCCTTGAGAAAGAGTAATTTTGCCTCAAAATTTCTTTCACCATTACAGACAGAACAGCACTTTGGACCTAAATAACCCCACCTATATCAAAATCACACTCTTGAGAATCATCTGTGAGACCACTGATGTGAACAAAAAAGGCCTTTTAAAGAAGTTAAAATTAAGTTATATCCTTAACCCTAAGTATCTGCAGAGAAAACTGTCAAACTTTACCAGGGTACATAAAGGCCTTATTTCAGGAACAGCTGTACTAGCACTCCAAACTGTTAATTTCTGCCCTCAGTCCACTAAGAGTCCAGTTTTCTTAGCTCTGTAATCAGTATTCCCTTTTTCCAGGCCTAGTGTCACTGAAGTCAAGGCTAAGAAGTAAGTTAGGATTTGCCGTGCATGAAGACTGGCACTCTGTTGGAGGTAGGCTGCAACAGGTTAAGGAGTTTCTGTCTCCAGCTGTCACTGCTCTTGGGTCACAAGTAACTGAATCAACACAACTGAACAGTTTAGCCTGTTAGAGCAACACAACTAAACAGTTTAGATAATGCTTTAACTCTCACCCTCAAATAAACTACCCCCTCTAAAGTATAGCCGTGTTAAACATGAACTACACAAAATAAAAAACAATTAACTCTATGCTAACCATTGTGATAGAACCCTAAATCAATGAAGTAGCTCTGCCTAGATCTTCCCTTTAATGAGCTCCCTGAAGAAAAAGGCAAGATTATACTAGAATAACATCCAGAATACCTAATTTTAAATAGAGAAAATTCATATTGATTATGTCAGAGCAAAATGTAAAAAAGATGTTTTTTAGACAACTTTCCTCATGCCCAATGTGTCATTAACTCTGGAAACTATCCCCCAGGCTTGGGTTTAGGTAATTGAATGACTTCCTGGGTTGCAGTAAACTTTACCCAGTGCGTGACAGACCCTAGGAAGGTTCTCTTCTATCACCTTTAGAGCCTGGCTCTCTGCTCTTTCAGCCGTCTTCACTCTCTGCTTGTCTCCAGGCTGCCATCCACATACTGGGACCCTAAATTCTGCCTCCAATACCCTCTTGCCCCCTAGACAAGACTCTGCTCTTCAGGAAAAGACTAATTTTTCCTCCTTTTAGGAGAGTCCTAGCACTCAACTCACATTATTTAAAGAAATATTGCATAAAATCAAGAACAAACAAACCAGGCATACTTTTTACATTTCCAAGGCAAAGATGTAGAAGCGACTTGCCTATTATAACTGGAATGCTGATGTCAAAAAAAAAAAAAAAAACCAACCACCAAAAAACCAAATAAAACCCAAGCAAATGGTTTCATGCAAATAGCACAGTGAGCAGCACGTCACAGGCTAAAGTTTAAATTTATCATGTAGGCCTGAGAGATTGCACATTTGGTTTGTTTTCATGTTAGATTCAGAAGAGCAGCACTGAACTTAAACTGCTCTTATATTTCACTTGAACAGCTGAAGGTAGAAATAAAAACTAACCTAACTTTTCATAATGGGTGCTATAAACAAGGCTATAAAAGTCAGAAAAGAGTTACTCTGGAATTGAAATATTAATAATAGGAAATATTAATCTCAAAGAAAAGAATTCCGTTTCTGTGCCTGAGTCTCCTGCATGACATAACTCTGAGAAAGATAAGGAGGTGCAAGTGTGGTACTTGCTACGTAACCTCAGGACAAGTACCAGTGTAACTGATGAAAAGACCAGGGCTGAAAGAGTCACTTGTCTCATAACCTGGAGGATTCTCAGATTCCTAAACAAACAGCAGAACAATTCCCCGTTTCCAGATCAGAACTGAAAATTGCCATATAAGAGGGGAAATCCTTCATAGCAGATTTTCCTATTAGTTCTAAGAGAGTAAATGACAATTCTTTTTGTTCTTGATTTTTCACTTTGCCCTCTAAATACACTCTTCCTGCTCCCCACCAGGCACTAAGCTGCCCCACAGTCATGATGACTTACTTTTTGCTGTGAGCAAATCAGAATTGGTGTAGTGAGAAAACGGAATGTCATTTCTTCTGGTTCATTTAGTTGTCTGAGTTGTGATTGTTTTTCAAATAATGTGACTTTGACAAATGGATACTGTGGATTCAGAACTATAAAACCGTTTAGAAAAGACAGAAAAAAAAATCTGATCCTTTCTGAAGGAAGAGGTTAGAGCTTGTGTTCCTATTCTGCCAGTGCTTTGATGAAAAGGGAAGGAAATAGTCGGAGCAAACCAGAGCTAGAAACTGCTCATATTCTCTTAACAAGTAGTCCCCTGAATGGCTTATGACACCGAAATCACTGCATATTTTTACTGAAATAAATCATAGATGGTTATAAAGCAGTTTTCTAATGCTTTGAAAATATAAAGGTTTAGACTATTCTTACTGGCCAAAATATATTATCCTAAGTAGATGCAGTTAAGAGTTTCACTGAAACTACTTTTAGTCAAATTATTTGATACATCCACTTTTTCTTGAAATATATGGATGATATATATGAAAATTAACATTTTGAACAGAATAGAATGGTTTTATATGTTGAATAATTACAATTTGACTGAAATAGAGTGCTGAAACTTATTAACAAGGTGACTTTCCCTTTTTTCCATTCATTTAAAATAGTTTGAGGTGATCAGAACAAACTTGTCAAAAGATAAGCTTTGCCAAAAGCAGTATCTTGAAATCTTGTTTTGTATAAGCATTAAAAGTTCACCTTTTTGCCTGACACATGATGGTTTATCAGAATATTTAGCACACTATCTTAGCTAAATCTTGACATTTTCATGAGAGTGAAAATTTGTTTCTACTTTTGACAAGCTCCAATTCTCACATTATTAAAATAGCAATAACATTACCTTGCAGTAAATATTGACAGCAGCAATAGGTAAAATTTCAGTAGCTTAAATCAGATGTGTCACCAAAAAGGAAGAAGAATCTTATCCTGAATCATTATTCATTAAACCATTAAATTATTCAAGGCAAAGCTAAAAATGTCTGAAAAGAATTGCAACTTTCTACTTGTTTAACTGCTTAAATACTAAATATAGTCTGTGGTTTAAATTTATTGGAAGTCTGTATGAGAAGTTTTACCTTAATTCTTTCTCTTAGCAATTTGAGATAAAGAGAGAAGATTATTATTATTGTATTCAGCTGCCTTTGGGGTAGATGAAACCCACCGATGCAGCACTGTGGCAAAACTGACATAGCTTTTGCTTATACAGTGCATGTTCCATGGATGAAGTTACTACTCCACGGCTCTCAAAACTTGGCACCTGCATGATGATTAGCATCAGATTCAGGTGAGGGCTGAGGGGAGTGAATTCCCGCCAATATTAGGGGAAAAAAAAACCCTAAAGATTGCTATTAGAAAGTGATAAAAACACAATGTATGAATGAAAGAAGTTAAGGGGTGGAAGTAATACAAATAATGCAAAAATATTTACATAGACCTATGCAGAAGAACCAAGTCATAAACATGAAGTAAGGGATTAAAATAAAATTTATTTAGGACAGCTACTGAGAAATGCTGATTTTTTCAGAAGGCAATACTCAATGATTATTCACAGTCCCTATGGCATTTGCTCATGTCTAGAAAGAACGAATTACATCTGCATTTATTAACTCTGGAACTTTGATTTAAAAATGCTGCTCCAAAACTACATAAGAGGAAAAAAAAACAGATAAAACTAAAAGAACATTAATGTAAATCAAATTGGTATCTGTCAACTATACATCCCAGTAAACTACTGGCTAAACTGAAGTTCTGGTTTCCAGAGTTCGATAGGTATTTCACTACATATTTTTAGCTAAAAAAGGAGTAATATTCCCTTAGAATATTAACACCTTAGAGTAAAATTAAATGTATTCTGTTATATATTTAACATCAATGAAAAATCCCAATACACCTAAAGATCATCCTATAGAGATGGAAGCCTACACAAGCAAATATCAGTTAGACAAGAATCAGTCTATACTTTTACAAATATATGGAATTAGTGTCATGCTGATTAACTAGCTATCATAATACTTCAGTGATCAATATTCAAAACTTATCACATCTTGTTTTTAGGATTAGTGTGGCTTTATTCTGCATGTTGTCATCAAAGTAAAGATTGCATCTTTACCCCAAGGTGTTCATAATCTAACAGCTGCTTCTAATACTGTTTACACTGAACAGCTCTGCCATGCATAAGATGTCCCAATTTTGCAGATAACATCTTGTAAATGAGCAGAGATCAAACTGGCAAACAAGGTAATAACAGAGAAAGTGAGCCAACACTAGAGAGTGGGGAAGAAACACAATCTGTGTTAAAGCACTTTTTCCTAATTATACAGTTTGCTTCACTTCAAACTTTGTCGTAAGTGAAAACAAGGCACAGTGCATAAATAGAAAATCAACATGGAAGGGTAGTGGAGACAACTCTACCAGAGCAGATGAGCAGAAAAAGAGGACTGCTTCAGGTGTAAGGCAGAGAACAGAAAAACAAACAGTAAAGACCAGAAAAAAGAATGAGAAGAACGGGATTACAAAGGGTATAAAACAGGAAAAACCAATATTTAAGCAAAGGTCCATAAAAGTATGGCTCTGGGGTTGTGACTTTTGGTTTTATTTTGTTCTCACTTTTAAATCTGGTCTATAACAGGGTGAATTCATTAAATTAGTGGAATTAGTGATGATATACATTCAGTGTGAAGAGCACAGGATTGGGCCATCAGTTGTGAAAGAAATTTGAGGCACAAACTGAAAGGAGATAGCTGGAGTTCTTTACAGTAATATTTAGATAGTTTGCTTAAAACTGGATTAAAGGAAGTGAAGGTAAAAGATAAAGATGACAATCTTTCACAGTGAATACATAAACTGTGTTCAACACTTCTTTAGATGATGGAAATACAAAGCCTATTAACATCCCATCCGTTTCATCCTTGGACTTGACTCATTATTAACTCTGGATTTACTTCTGATTTTATACCATTAGCCTTTCAGTAATTTATTTACTATATGCAATCAGAGAGACAAATAAGATACCTTCTGGTCTGAATTTATAATTCTACTGTCTACTATTACTTGACTCATTATTAACTCTGGATTTACTTCTGATTTTATACCATTAGCCTTTCAGTAATTTATTTATTATATGTAATCAGAGAGACAAATAAGATACCTCTGGTCTGAATTTATAATTCTACTATCTACTATTTGCTGTCATATTACCTTGCCAACAAGCACCAACTGTCAGCTGCATGGCGATGTGTGAAGGGTGGATAGGCCAATCATTGGTCACAAGGTAAGGTTCGTATGTTGTTCCGTCCATGTATAACGTAACAACGGGAAACTCAACATTGACAACATAGTAATGCCATTCTTTATCACAAATCTGAAAGACAGAATGCAAGAGAAAAATATTAATTAGGACTTATTGTTAGGAGACTAATTTTTATATCACATACATTTTTTAGATTATATTGTTTCCAAACTCCACTCACAGGAAAAAAAACTAAACAGTATTGCAATTTATACATCACTAAAATTAATGAAAATCAGAACAACGTTGATAAATACTCATGGTATACTTGCAGAATATATTTGGTAAATAGAGGCATCTTAAAACACACTCTTTGAAAACAAGACATGGATAAAATCGAAAAAATCAGACAATTTGGTATTTGCTCTGTATTTTCACATTTGTTAATACATAATAATAGTTTCTTAACGTCTATATTGACTTTTGAGAATACAAAATCGTATGTGCATACTTGGGATGTATCAGCATAGTTACTGGGATCCCTATTAGCTTCAAATTAAGAAAATGTATAGCACTTAGTCACTAGATTGATGAGTTACTGTCAATGATTTGATTCAGTTGTACTTAGAAAGTCCTATGCAATGCATCAGGACCTCTACAGTGCTAGAAGGACCTCTCTTGTGCTCTGTATACTCACAAATAGACAAGTAGTCTATGTGTCTACCTGATCTGGACAGGAAACTCAAACCTTCTCCATGCTTCATCTTTTGGCCTTGAGCTTTTTCCCAGATAGTTGGTAAAATGAGGATCTTTATGGTTTCACTGATATATATCAGCTTTGAAAAGCAACTGCCACAGTTACAACATACTTCCAAGATGACAATATTAATGTCAAATCTCATATGAATTTCTGAGGTGGACAACCAAGGATTACTACAAGATGATCAAATTTGGTTATAGTTCAGAAATGTACAGCTAGATGAATTAGTGCCTCTGAAGACAGAAGCCTAGTGTGTAAAATACCAATGTCTACCCAATTCTTTTTTCCTTTGTTGTATCTTTCAGATTTAAAAGTTCAAAGGAATAAATCACAGCAAATTGGTAGGATAGGTGGGCTGTTTTTAAAAATAAAGCAATAGTTACAATCATGCTACTTTCAATTCTGTAGAGATACTTGTTTTGATGTATTAAGAAATGGAAGTGCTTGAATGCAGATATCCTTGCTGTTTCAGAGAGGCAAGCAGAAAAGTGATGTTTAAACGTAACACTTTGTCCTTGGCCAGGTTAAGTGCTATCTGCTGCAATATCTGCCCTTTGAAAGCAAAAGCTAATGTTTTGTTCCAGAAGACATTTCAACAAGAACTTAATCACTTCTGTTTCAAACGGATACATTTATTACTGCAGACATCATAGCTCCACAGCAAGAGATAAATGCAGCAAGGCGCTGCCAGAGCCTTCCTTTTGTAAGCAGGAGAGAGCACAAATGTTTTCTGAAGGTTAAATGAACTGAAACCAAAATTGAAAGTAAATAAATTGGAAGACTGAAAACGTTATTGAACAAACAGCAATCACGAATAGTATTACGCGGTCCTCCCTTTCAAGGAAAAACAGCTTGCCACGTTTCCTGACCTGATCATTAGAATCTGATGCATCACAGCTGCACGTCTCAGACATTTTATATAAAATAAAATTAATGATTTGCCTGAGTTTGAGAGACCTTGCATGACAAAAACTACAGGCAATAGTACTTGACATGTTTCAGAGAACTGTTCCAGAGTATTTCTGTTATGCAACCCTAAACTGCATCACTTAGGATGCCCCAAGTGCTATTAAATGAGTGAGCAATCCTCCTCGTATTTAAGCAAAGCAAGAGTACTTTATTATAGCAAACCCAAACATTTTGAGATGTCATATAGACAAAGAGCATGGAAATGTGTAGCTAGTCTGATTACTCTATTGCCTGACCAATAGGGCAGTTACATTTTCAAAGAAAATGCTTTCTGGAAACACAAGGTTACATAAATTCCACAATTCCAGACTCCAGCAACTGGGTTCCAGTTCTTCCAAGAAAAATGCAGATGCCCAGCTGCAGATGTCCACACTAGACAAAGTATTTATTAACCTTTAATTTCTCTGATACATTCTGGAACATAACATAGTGCAAGTGTAGACTTCTTGGTGAAGTCCTCAAACCATCACTTGCATGCTTTTCCTTAAATTTCAACACATAAACACATCAAGTTTTATTTTAAAGGGAATTTAGGCACTTCAAGTTTCAGCTTGATGTTTCCTGAGATTTCAAAAGCACCCAAGTTGGTCAGGTGCTTAACTGTCATATGATTTCAATACAGCTTAGGTACAGACATATGTATATTCCACCAAAAGCATCCATCTGGCTCCCAGTGTAAAAACAAATATTCTACAAGGAAGTAATATCATTATTTAAAAACTCTGGATTACATCCCAGTCACTCAGCAGCAGGTAGTATTTCATGCCTGGCCATTTCACAGGAAACAAAATAATGAAATAAATAATTGTGGAGTGTAATTGGTTACGCTATCATTTCAGACACTTTCTTCACCTTCTTAACACAGGAAGCCAATTTTTTCCCTCCATGCATTCCACAGTGGCAATGGAATGTAATATGATTGCAGTGAAGCCATGAAAAAAAACTTATAAAATATACTAGTTTGGCAAATAAAGACATTTTCATCATCTCAAGTAAGAACTGTATTTTAAAAAAATCTAATTTACAAAGCTATCCTAATGAGATAAAATTACAGATGAGTAAGCTTGGCTTTCAAAGATTGCTGGATAGCTAGGTTGGTCTAATCACTCTATCATGTCAGTCTGTCTCTAAAATGCATAAATCAAATCACAGTGAATTAACCACCTTGAAGTCTTAGTGCTGATTACAAGCCATTGCATTGGAATATGCTTTCATAAAATAGATGAAAATAGACTCAGTGTAAGTCTTCTGAAGTAAGTTACCCAAGATATTAAAGCTCTTAGCATCTTCTGATGAAGAATGTCAGAGATTTTTCTGTTTTATATTGGAATGCTTAAGTATGAACTGAAACCAAAGTACTTTGGTTTGAGTAGCACAAGGTGTTTAGAAACACACTTTGTTGGTCTGCAAAATGCCTCTTTTTATGGCTTTGTACATAAGGGCTAGGCGTGCACACATGAGAACATGCACTTTACAGCGTCCAGCCTTCTCAGCCTCATTTAGATCAGCCGGGGCATACTCATGCAAGATGGATCATTCACCCGTTTGGCTAGATACACAAAGAGAACTTGCACTTCGAGAAGTGTCCCAGTGCCTCAGTTCAATACTGAAGAGCCACACACACCTGCAACCCTCTGACTAGCTTCCTGAAAGTCCCTTAAGTAATGTTCAGCAGACCACTGCGTTTGACCAGGCAAACAGCCCTGCACATCCTGCCAGTGCTACTCAGTGCATACTTTGAGTCTATCCGTCTAGAGCTGAGAAACCAGATATTCCATCTTTCTAATTTCTGTGACTTTGCTGAGAAAGTGTTGTCAGAATACACTCAAACATCCACAGAAAAGCAGTAAGAAGAAAAGGAAAGCAAGGAAAACTCTCTACTTACTAATAAATGGCACTGCTTAGCACAGGTATGAGATACAAACTGCTTCTTTCTGCCTAAGTTGTCTGAACCATTACTTTCTATAGGTTGTTTGAAGAAAGCACCTTAATCCAGCTGTAAAAATCAGGGCATGCCACTTTATTCACTTCTTGATGCCTTTTGTAGTGTCTTAACATGCTCTGAGCCTCTCAACACCACCCCCTCCACCTTTACTAAGCATTCCTTAGACCACATCTAAAGTACTGTGCCTAGTTTCACACCCCAGGAAATACTTTGATAAACTGGAGTGAATTCAATGGAGGGCAACAAAATAGCCAGCTCTCGCCATGTGAGGAGAAGCTGAGGGAACTGGTCTTGTTTAGCCTGGAGTGGGGCAGCGTTAGGGGGACGGTAACAGCAGCCTTCCAGTGCCTAGGGAGAAGGTACCAGGAAGACAGCAACAGGCTTTTCAAAGAGGTGCATGCTGTGACAAAGAGACAATGGACCCAAATCGAAAAAAGACAAGTTCAGACTAGATGTAAAGTAAGCCTTCATTTCACCATGTGGATAGTCAAGCGGTAGAGCAGGCTGCCCAGAAAGGTTGTGTCCCCATCCTTGGAGATTTTTCAAGACCTGTCTGGATAAAGGCCTGAGCAACTTGGCCCAAGTTCATAGCTGCCCCTGCTTTGAGGAGGAGGTTGGCCCAGAGACCTCCTGAGGTCTCTTCCCAGCTAAATTACAATTCTGATTTCATAAACATGACTGTACTGAAGGTGATAGAAGGGAAACAGTGTCACTCTAATGTAGCATTTTTCTTAAAGATGGGAGATGTTCAAATCTGCTTAGCCACGAGAATTACAATTCAGGTTTGCTATCTTAAAGGTGACTGCTGTAACCACCAGGATATGAAGTACAGCAGCAACACTACCACCATCTTCCTCTGGCTATATTTTGAAAAAGAAAGATCAACCCCTCCAAAGTTCTTGAAAGGTGCTTAAGATGTCTCCATGCTCTGATGTGTGATGACTTTCTTCCATAGACAACTCCTACCATGACATATTTGGGGCAGGTTATGTACATTATTTCTACATGCACATTCCACCATGTTTTGAAAAACTGGATGTCATTTGTCATTGATGCTGGCAACACGGACGTTTATGAATCAGATCCTCTTTAAAGGATGACAAATGTATAAGGCTTTATTTTAAGTTTGCACTCCTTTCACATAAAGATTAGAAGGTGTTCTACATTTATACCAGCTTTGATGAGAAGTAAAAGTCTAGCGAGTCTAGGGAATAAAATCTGTGCATTCATTTCAGAACCACAACTCCTGGCTACTCCAGTGGACTGCACAAATTGCACACATTCTAGTATGGAAGCGTTTGTAACTAAGTAACATGAATACAAGTCCTTTTCCAAACTAGCTTCATGCTTTTGGAAAAGCTGCACCTTGGTGGAGGCAGAACAAATTCTGGCTAAGCAAGGCCTCTTTGAAAACTTGCTGTTTTCAGACATTGTTGCTTCCTTTTTTCCGCTCTTGCTTACCAAGTGCCAGCTTCACCATACTTCTCTTCTGTTAATTGCTGACTACTAATGTGAACCAGGAGGCTTACAAGAATAAGAACAGAACTGCTTTGCAAAACAGATCTTTAAATTCTCTTTTAGAAATAAACCACCCCAAATCTTAAATTCTCTGTAGAAAAAAAATCCCAAATTACTGGTTTTCATCAGTCATGGTATTTCATTGTAAACATACTTCAGACATAAAAGAGAAAATAAAATAAAAAAAACGAACAAGCAACAAGGTGAAGGAACAAAGTGTAACAATTTCATTTGAAAATGCTAAAATGCATTCAACCTAACTGGACTGCTCTTTTCCATCTTTTCTTTCATTGTTATTTGGCTAGTATCAGCAGAGAGGTAAAAACTTCAGGTTAAGCTAAGTTTTCTTTTCTGAAAGAATTTCCCATTTCAAGTATTTGCAAGCAGCAAGAGAGGAATTTACCCTCTAGGTAACTCCCTCTTTCTTATAATCCTTCTGATACACGGTCCTCCCATCTGTCTTTGAGATATTTCTTTTTCCAGTACCTGTATTACTCTTTC
>NW_009618059.1:20035-49472 GCF_000690535.1 Cariama cristata | reverse complement strand
TCCCCTTGCATTTTTTTACCTACAGCATTTAATCTATTATAGCACCTTAAATATTGATATCAAAACTATAAATTAAATATCATTGGACCTTTTTTTAATTCTGGTCATTTTCCTGTCTTTCTGTTCCGTTTTTGTTAAAGTATGTTGCTAACAAACTTGTCAGCTGACTGGGTCACATTCTTTCATTAACTCTCATGCAAATTAGGCTTAATTCCAGTCTTATTAACTAATTCAAATTTAAATAGTTGCACATGAGAAGAAATTATCTAGTATCTTCTGCAAAAGAAAACCCTAAAGTAGGTCAGAAAGTCCATTGTGGTGTGGTGGTGCTCATGCTTGAAGATCAAATACCAAAGGAAATGGTCGTGGGGCTAGTGCATCTCTTCACAGGGACACTCTCTGTGTACTCGGGCTGAAGAAGAGACTGACTCCTGACAGAGAGTTATGTGCTAAAAACTTTAAAATGCAGTGCTTTATTAAGAAGAGTGTAGTAGTCATTGCAAATAGCTGGGCTGGTGAGGCCAGTCTGACCAATGCTTTCATTTCTGTCACAGACTAGAGGTACTTTAAATCTGCAAACACAGAGCTTAACTTTTTGAAAGTGAATAGAAGATATATACAGAAATTGCAAAGGTGTTCAAATCTCCTCCTCTCTTTTCCTTTTTATGGAAAAATTCTAACTATGATTTCCATTAAACATTAATACTGAATGAATTAATTCACTTTTACAATTGAATTTTTATCAACAGAGGTAACTTAACTTGAAAAAAGAATGTGCGCTTCTCTCTGTTCAACCTAACTTTATAGGATATAAATCATTCTGCCCAAACTGATGCACATCTACTGGAATGTCACTCCAAGATGTACTGGCCTTTACAGACCTGTAACTGTTATAAGACCATGGAGCACTTCAATAGTGGTCTTTTCTTCATTGCAGTGAATTCTGTGACCTCTCAATAAATGTATTTTCTGCTGTTTGGTATTATTTCAATAAGTAAAATATTTAGGCTACTCTATAATCAAGACAATGGTGGAGAAGGCTATTATATTCATTTATGGGAAAATGGGATCATTAATGAAGGAAGAACCACATTCACATAGGGATGACAATACCCAAGCAGCTAGAATACTAATGCTTACCTCTGCTTGCAAGGAGGTCAGGAGTACACTTGGGATTATAAATTGCATATTTTCATAAAGTAGCATAACAGAAAATTAGTCATGCTTAATGTGTCACTGTTTCTGTACAAAAATGTCCTCTCTAATGGTTCTGCATGTCTAGAAAAATGCAAAGTCTACAGAAGGTGAAGGCGGCAGTGTTTCCACCAATAAAGAGTTGCAGCGCATCATATCTTCATTAAGAGGCTGAATTATTATCACACTTATTAATTAATAGTTAATATTATTAATAATTTTTATGCTGTTAACATCAGCAATACTTTCCCTTCGGATGTACGTTTACTATATTTATAAATCTGCAAGTCCTTCAGCAAGCAAAACATTTACCTCAAATCCTTTGTATGCTCCTGTACGGAATATGTACAGCGCTTATACAAAAACCTTCACAATGGACTAGTTTCCTTATTTGCAAGCATGTCTCGATAGAGCTGATGGAGGTCATCACAGTGAAATGAAAACTTTGTAAACATGCAGAGACAACTCAGGCTCTGCATTTTTATCTCACTTCACTAAAGAAGACAACAAATGCAGGGAATCTCCCTTTGATCTTATGCTTAAAGGCATCAACATTATCCACCCCGTTACAGCACTCAGATCAAACCCTCTGCCCTGTTCTGAAAGCAGCCGCATGCTTTGTAAATCTGCTTCAAAGCATGACACCCATTACCCTTGTTCAGAGTACAGAACGCAGATAATAGTTGGATGGGGAGGGGGATATTATTTTGAGTTTAAACCCCCCCCCAGTTTTCTTTCCATCTCCAAAATAATCCTTTCTGAAAGAACTTTGTGAAAATTTACAGATTTTGGCATTGTTCTTTTATGTTGGTGACACTAAATAAACACTTAAATGATTCCAATATATTTTGCTAGAAATTTTTAAAAATACTTTGATATCTCAAAATATTTTTATTATATATTTTTGATATATTTTTATAGTACTGAGAGAAACCACTGTACTGCATACAAACAAGAAGCTCAAAGGCAAGAGACTTAAAGGTTCTGAAAGACAGTTTCATTACACCTGTAATACCTTAGGACCTCAGGAATAGTGCCACTGTAAGAAAGCAAGCCTGAGAAAGGTACTGATTTGGAAAGCTTTGGCAGTGGATTTCAAGTAAAAGTGAAAAAGTTACATATATTTGAAATTTTTTAAAGAAAAATGTTGCATATTTACGTATGCAAAATAAAAATAAAATTTCTTAAGAGTTTTAGGCAGTCTAGTCATTATGCACAAGACTGATGAGGTTTGCATGAAGGCAAATCAAATGTGAGCATAGAAAAGGCTTTCTCCCCTCCCACTCTGGGATTTACAACTGTTGTCTCTGATGAATGGGAACTTTAAAGACGTTGGTGAATGAGCTTTTATCTGTTACTTTAGAAACTCATTTAGTATCTTAATTGTTTTCCTATTGTCAGTTCTCATCCACAGACTTCTACATACAAGGCATGTCAGTTTAAAAAAAGAAAAGAATATACCTTAGGGCATTGCTTTTGCTATAACTCTGCTGCTTTCTTTTGATTTCTTCTAATAAATCTTTGCCTTAAATGTCAGTAGCTGAGATAACCTGCAAAAGCTGATTAACTGCTATAGGGAAATAAGTTACACAGTTGACTTTTTATCTGTTTTTCTCATTGTCTATAAGCACCTTATGATTTCTTTGTGGTGTTTTTGTTTTTTAAATTATCCAGTCATCACCAAGAACAAAAGATATACTGCAAAAAATGTCCTTGTGTAGACTGGAAGTATATAATTCAGTATGCAGATATTCAGGATATGCTTACTTCATTAGATAGCTGGGTTACCTAGTTTCTTTATTCTAATATAGTGAACAAAAATATATTTCTGCTGTGAATATGCAAGCTTCATAGTAAAAATTTGCTTTTGTGAGAATCAACAGATATGCACTTTAAATTGACTTTGTGCTACAGTATAATCTGCCAGCATATTCATTTTGGGGACGAGCTATTGAAAATAAAAAAAAGCAAAGTGCAAACACAGACTAATCAAATTCATCCAGTAACAGAAACTGTTATGTCTTTTAGCATTATTTATTCTACCTCAGTAATAGGCTCTGTACATTAGAACAGACAGTTCATGTGTTGGCTTTACTTAGTCTAAGCATCACTGAGACTGAAAATGATGAAAACATTCGTAGCAAAGGGTCAGTATATTCTTGACCACTAAGTGGAGCTGTGCAGATTGCAAATATCTTCACCACCTCTTCAAAAAACTTTAAATAAAGCTCTAAAGTATTCATATTATGCACTGGAGTTTTTGAAAATAATCTCTTTGAGTTTCCCTTTCTACATTTACCCCTTAGCGGCTCCCTCACATGACACTGTTTTTTTCCCATCTGTAAAATCAATATGCCTGCCTCTGAAGTGGCAATAGATACAGTAAGTATGGAGTTAATTAAGGCACGCTGGAAGAAAAATATACCGTATATGTGAAAAGAAGGAACCAATATACTCCCACCAGTTAAATTAACAGGTGATACATTGAAAAGCATTATCACAATCTATAAGTTCAGTGGTTTTTTTCATAAGAATACTGTTGCACACTTAACCTCCACATAAAGCTTGTAGCTTGAACCATAGCCTGCATAGCCCTGCTTGAACTTGATCACAAAATCTCTCTGAGCAAGTTCCTGAATTCTGGCAGCTGGTGGCAGGCAGTGGAGGAAAAAAACAACAAACCAACAACCAGACTGCTTTGCTCTGGCCCAGTGCTTTTATGCTTAGGAGACTAGGGCATCACCACTCTTCCAATTGTTAGCAGTAGTGGTTGTTAGATGGAGTAATTTGTACTCCTTTGGGGGAAGCTTTTCCATAGCTGCTATTTGTATCAGAACTTGGATGTCTCTAGTACATATGCTGATGTTATGTTAGCTTCATAAATGGGGAGAGAATTTGGAAAATTAAATAAACATTCTTCTATATCTGTGTTTTAAATTTAATTCTTTTAAAATTAGCTTTCAAAGACCTTAAAGCAGCATATCCTCTGATCCATGCATTTTATCACCATGTAATTCTGCAGTTGTAAAGGAATGTGTATGGTAAGTCCTAGAATAAAGGAGATTGAACATTGTACAAATTAATCCCTTCTTTCTGGAACCTCGACTAAGTATCAGAAGAACATTAACCAGAGAAGGAAGCAAAAGAGAGACTTCCCTGCTCTTTATGCGACTGTTAAGCAAGCTATTGCTTCCTCATAGGACTTTTGGCGAGGAAACTAGAAACACAGCTCATATTCTCTACCTCTGGTTGCATGCATAAAAGGAAGAGAAATCTCTTGGGATTGTATTAAGGTGGGCAAGAGCCACAGGAACCTCATTCTCAAGGCTCTACTGACAGTGGAGCAAGACCGAGTCCCTAAATGAAGTACCAGTTACATGCCCATAGACAGACAATATGAAACCTTGACAACAACGGCCCTAAAACTCGCTTCAGATGTCACTATGTTAACACCTTATTTAGGAAGCTAAGCAAAGCAGAAAGTATCTTCCATGACAGTATATTTTGAAACAAAGGAGCTGGAGACGAAGGATTGGGAGGTACTTCTTTGCCCTTATAATCTCACTAATTAAAAAGATAACGCAGTTTAATGCCAATTGGTTTAGAATTCTATTTTGCATACCTTGTAAAACAAGTATTTAAATATAAACTATTCAGTACAATGTATTGAGTATAAACCTAATGGATTTTCTCATGTACCTTGCTCAAGTAAATGCTATATGCAAATAAGTACATATCTGATCACAATCCTTCCAAACTGCTATTTTCAACTGTTTACTCACTGTCTAGTCCATGTTTTTTTCTTCTGCTTAATGTTTATATAATTTAGACATTTACTTTCACTTAAATAAACAAATTTTCACAGACTGTTTAGGAAACAGCCCTAAGATTTGTTTGGTGTCCTTAAGAAAATATAAGTAGAATATGTTATAGAATACCTTGAGTTCTGATATTTATTGTGCAGTATGGTTTATTTAACATGCCAAACAGTAGTATAGATGTCCATTAAATCATTCAGAAAATTTGGTGAGGGAAGTATCATCTTTTAACAATTTTTTTTCTCTTGAGAAATACCTCAAGAATACCAATTCATCCAAAACTAATTCCTGGAAATACACTAATATAGCATGCTTGCCAAGTATTCCTTCTTTATAGCTACTGATGTTCCCATAGGAAATGCCTTGTTGCATTTTATCAGAAATGCCTATTTACCTTGTAGTCACAAATAAAAGCAATCGTTTTCCTCTCTCCTCAGTCCTTTCCCCACCATATACATTCAAATGAATGTAGAAGGAAGAGCAAGCACCTAAAAGAGGTGAGTCTGTATTTAGTACCAGACTTACAGATGTAAGACATGTTTTGATCTTTGATTTTCCTCAGATAAAAACCTGATTCTCACAGAGCTCTGTAGTGTGTTTTATTTTGAGGTTGACTGACACAGCAAATGTCTTTCATCTCAAAGAAAATGGTGAACAAAGACACTGCAGTCACCCTGTGGCAACTGGGGCAAATATTTTATTACTGTGAGTTAGTTTTAATCTGATTTGTGTATCATCCTCAGTTTAAAAGAGCTAAGTATATAGATCTGACTCTGGGTTCTCCAAGATTTATTATCTGTTTTTGCCTAAACTACCTGCCCCATATGCTAGAGAAAGGATGTTAATTGCAGCATTGACCTCTCTGCTAGATAGATTCTCTTAGTCTCCCTTGTGCTGTTGGCATTCTGCCAGGCAGACTAGATCACTGTCTTTCATCACAGTATGCTTGCCCTCTTTTGTAATCACAATATCCACTCTATTACTCCATCATTTATCGAAGCCAACTTTATTCCAACCACATATGACATTTGAGCCATCTACAAACCAACCTTCAGAGTATAGAAACTGAAAAGAATTACAAAAATCTAATGGTAAACCTGTATTCATTAAGTGTAGAAAAAGAAAGGAGGGGGAAAAAAACAGAAAGACATCTCTTAGCTTCTCATTTTGCAGTCCCCTGATAAGGTCTTGCATGATATTATGGCTGGTCCTTTTCCATCAGAAACCATTCTATTTTGAAATATATCTGGCTATTCACCTGGATAGATTTTTCTCCCATCTTACTCTTAGAAGGGACTAGACTACTCTGTACTGTACCTAAAGACTTTTACATTACTGTAAGATTGAGAGATGACTGGGTGGGGAAGGATGTGTTAAAAACAATTTAATGGTTCCATACTTTCTAACTGTTAGTTGTACATACATATGTTTGAATGTATAATATATATAAATATGCATATGCATGCATATACACACAGACTTAGGGTTTTTTAATTACAATATAGAGTGAAATAAATTTGAAAATAGGCTTGCAGAACAGTTATGGATTTCCAGTGTTTTAAAATGAAAAGGGAACATTGTTTTAAAAATGTCAACATCGTATAATCACTAAAATGAATAAACCCCAAACAGCTCGTATCAATGTGAATATTTTCTTAGACCAATTTGTAGTATTCTAGTAGTTGTGAGTCTCTTATTCTAGTTGTAAAGACTTCAGGGTACTTTCACAGCTTGTATCACAACAAATCAATTAAAAAAAAAAAGCTAAAAAGGGAGAAATTATCGGGGCTTCCAAAGGTATATAAAAAGTTTTCAGAAACTACATACTTAATAACTGAGTTGGACTGAAATTGAAACTAAACTATAGAAGTCAAACATCACTAACAGAAAACTGATAACTCTTAACTATACTATTAAATAGAACTATTATAGATATTCCTTCAACTATCTAATAACAAAGTTTTGGTAGGTAATGTAAGGTAAAATAATATGTATAAACTGTTATAATGATCCCATAAAGAAATATTCATGCGATTAGGAAGTAACATGTTGATTGTTCTTCATCAGTGAGAAAATTTTTCCTGGCCATTAAACTCCGTTTCTCCACCTCTCTCTCCCTCAAGTAAATAAGCCTAGCAAACATTATTTGAATATAGTGTTCTGAATTGGGCCCCCTCTCTTTCCAGGCTTTCTAGGTTGAGGAGTGGTCTTTAAATGAGGGTATATAATGGGCACCCTGTTTCAGAAGCAATATTCCCTTCTCATAAGGCTGTCAGATACTGATGCCCAATGAAGGAGGCAGCACTGATTTCAGCAGAAGTTAGGAAGCCGTCAGGTGAGTAGACCAGTTAAAGAAGCATTTAGCAACTTTCTCTACTATTGTTTAAATAATAAAAAAAAAAGATTCCATTTTGGCTGCTCTTTGTTCTTCTAATACTCATTACCTTTAACAGAAAGCTTTACTGAACAGTAACTCATACTGGTAGTGTTATTTTACTTTTTTCCTTTTTCCCCTTCCCCTTTTTTCTATTAATTAACACCTCTTGATCATGAACTAACAAAAGGCAGAAAAGTACCCTGATGTAAGGTCAAACAGCACTTAGTAGTCCAACAGTTTGTCAGAATTTGTGATCTCAAAGGAGTATTAGGTAACTGTTTTGTTTTCAGCCCTCTTAAGAAGAAGAGTCTACTAGGTATCAGAAAATGTTCACTGTACAAAAAAAGCCCACAGTCATCAGACTTTCTTCTTAGCATTTTATAAAATATTCTTCTAGCAGTGGCTAAAAAATTCAAAATCTTCATTGGGACAAATACAAGTCTTCCATAAATTCATTCATTTCCATGTGCATTCTACACAGTAGAAGTTCCCACAAGAAAATAAAACATAACATGGTAGAAAATTAAAACGAAAGAACCCACAGTAAATACTCAGGGTCCACTCTGCACATCAGTATCACACACAACAAGCTGTAGTGTAATTATGCATGCTGCCCTTTCCTTCAAACTAGTTTTCCAAATGTTATAAAGCATACATTTGAGGCTTATACAGCACCCAGTTGAAGTTTTATGCCTGGTGTTCCTGACATCACAGAACTTCTGTAAATCTCAAAAGAACTACTCAAAATTTGTCAATAGATGATGAGCTCACTGAATCTCTTAAAATCCTGCATCCTTACTAAACCAAAACATTTTTCTTTAAGAATACTCAGTTGAATATTTGTGAATTGCACATTCATTCATCAACAGCGTAGCAGGAAATTAAAAGGTGAGTTAACTATAAATACAGAAGTGTTTATCAGACATAGATAAACTCTATATTGCTCACACCTGAAGTAGGTAATTTCTGCTTAGCTTTTCACACTCGACTAACCATAACCAATTATGACCAATTACGTGCTTTCTGATCTCTTTGATTGAGTTACGATATTTTTGACCCATACACTTTATAGCTCCTTCTCCCCTGTCTTTATGGATTATAAAAATAAATATACAGGCCACAAGTCACCTGGGGCTAGAGGAAGGGGCGATGATTTAATTTACCTAATTTAAGTGTTAAAGTTGGGTGTGCATTTTAAATGTGTCTCCTCTTCATAAAACAGGTAGCTAAATTCCCTGTAGAGTCAATATAAAAAAGTACATTACTTTGAAGACTTTCAACGGGACTTCCAGTCTCCTCAGGTTTCATCAACAGAAAATCTTCAAAAGCTCATTTAGTGACAACATTAGGCAGTTAAAATGGAGGTCTAAATTTGGTGTCTTGAGCTAGGCTGAGGTGACCCCAACCTGATCTCACCTCTTAAAAACAAGCACATAGTATGATCGAAAATAATGCATTTACCATCTGTTTACATTCTTTATACAATAACAAAAGTTCAGCTTCAGAGTTAATGTAGCTGTGTACAGCATTAAACCATTATAAAATTTTGCAATCACATTCCAGCAAAATGGAAAAAATAAAGCCTTGTATTATCTAAGTATACCATGTGCAGTCCTAACAATTACAACAAGCTTTCTCAGCTTCTCAGTCTAATATAATGCTTATCACAATTTTTCAAACTAGACACATCTTAGTCAAATGCTGAAAGATAGCTTAAGTGTGGCACTCCCATATTTGTAGCATTACTACTGGGAAAATTCACATAATACTTTCAGGTTAGAGAAGGCTAAGAGGTCTATTCATCATTAGATAGGAACTCTATACATACTGCGCAAACCTAAATATATACCAATAGTATGAGACCATGGAACATTTCCTCTGCAATTCCTGCTCAAAAATACACCAAATATGCAGATAAGCTCTGGTAAATATCTTACAGAAACAAGATTTGGTAAGTTTCAGGAGAAAAAGTAGTAATGGATGCCACTAAACTTAGGAAAACTAGAACCCATTTGAAATACTACTTACTATAAAGGTTATTACTAAGGCTTATAAATCTGTATGAAAAAACTCAAATAATTTATAAAATGAATACTTACCAAATTTTAAATCTTGTTCACGTTATTTGCTTTTAGCTAATTTGTGGTGCTAAATCAATAATAAAAAATAAAAATACACACACAAGAACCACCAAACTCATTGCTACCTTATAGGTCCATGCTCTACAATTACCACCTTCTTCACATCAGTAATACAAGTGACAGTCTAAAATTAATTTTAACAAGTGCTTAAATAATGCTAAAACAAGAATGAGGAATGCTAACCTCATGTTGTTTTCAAATAAGCCATCCCTTTTACCCCTTTTTAATTATTTGGAAAAGTTTTAAGTAAACTTGAAAAATCAGTATCAACACAAGAAGAATTTACTCTCTGTAAACCAGTATTTGGCCAGTGGAAACTTCTTCTATTACCAAAGCCAGAAGATGATCTACAAAAGAAATCTGTGGTTTTTTAAAAAAACAAAGATTAGCATTTGATCAGTTCCTGTACATGTAATATTTATGGATGAAAAGAATTATAATTTCCCAGTTCTGTTAACATGGGAACTTGAACTATGCTCTTTGCCAGTTTTATTCAAAAGATCATCCTACCCATTCATACCCATACCCTTTTTAGTAGACAACCTAAAAGTAGCGTTATATTGGACACCCTCGCTGCTTCCCAAATGTTTCCCATTTTAAAGGGCACAGTTCTTCTGATGTTCTGTGTAAGGTGCTGTGAGATCTAGCAGTTAATAGCATGGGTACTGCTATTTATTTGTAGACCACACCAACATTGCACAAATGAGTTACCTGCACATAGAAAAGAATAACTAAAACTATTAAGGATAATGCAAAGAACTGTGCTTCAGAAATGCAGCATAGCCACTGTCAGCATAGATTTGCCCTTTGAAATCTACTGTTGTGGAAAGAAGGGAAAGAAAGGGAAGAAAGAGGCATTATACCTCCCACCAAGAAATTCTGCAGCTTGTCAGGCTCAATAAAATATTTCCATAGTCCTATCAGGGCGGGAAACAGCTTCTCTCCAGATGGAAAGAATGATCAATATTCTGAGATGAATGTACTTTCTACTTAATAATGAAAAATGGTAACATTTTTTAAAATCAAGTTGAATCAAGCCTTATCTAACTGAATCTGAGGAATAAAAAGAACAACCAAAATCTTAGCCAGGATAAACATTACAAGCTTAATTTTCTGCCTCCAACTTTGAAGGACTTATATGATTTGTTTTGTTTATTTATATAGCAGATATTGAGTTAGGCTGTGATTTGTCAGTATAGATTTTCTCTTAAACATCTCTTTAAATTACAGAAACTACTATAACGTTATATATCCAAATGTCTATATAAATGATTAGAGATTAACAAAGACTTGTGGAGATAATGTCTTTGAGACTTATTCACAAACCAAAGACATTATTACTACTTAAAAAATAACATTAAGAAAAAAAATTTAAAATTGCCAGATCCTTTGACCTCCTACCTAACTGAAATAGCCCAAATATCTCATTTATTTCATCGTCTGAGACCTGAAATCTGATTGAAATTTTATAGAAGTTTTCAATTAAATTTTTGAATTTTGACTATTAATGCTTTTACAAAGCACGAAACTGTTTTATTTCCAAAAGGTACACATTGTGATCATGAATACATCAATCAGAAGTGACCAGATAGATTAGGGATAATGTTTTCATGTACATTGAGGCCCAAATTGTGTTAGTCTTACATTCTTGCATTATTAATGTATTTTCTAAAATTGATGAATAACCAAAATTAAAAAGTGGGGGCTTTTGAGCAAACTATCTTCAAAGATAGTTGAAATGAAGTTTTGGTCTGTGAGTTTATTCCCACCTCAAGACAGCATACATAGAATTCTACTTTATTTCACTCATCATTCATCTTTGAATCTCATCTGGAATTTGAACCACTTTCTCTGATCTCCCGTGTCTACCTTCTGCTCAGATGACACATGCAGGGCTTCTGCCTGTTAGATATTTCTATTAAGAGATTAGCAATGAACTTAGTTTTCACTCTTTGGAGGGCTCAGTGATATGTATGGTCTGCAAATGGAGTTCTGGTCATAAACTAAGTGAAATACACATATAACCAGCCTCCTGAAACATTATTTGCTAGAAAACCAAGGAAATACATTCCCTTATGCTAATAATACTTAATTAAAAAAAAAGACTATGAGTGTTAATACAAAATGAGCCCTCCTATCCTTTGCAATTACTTTTCAAATATCAATATACTGGATTTTTTCAGTTTGCTTTCTAAACACCTGACTGAAATACTAATGCTCAAATGTTAAAGGTTACATGTAAGTCAGGTGTCTTGACTGCCTGCTGCTCCAAGCACTGAGATTTCAGGCAGCTGAGAAGTCTGGCCATACTCCTGAAGGGTATTCAATAATGGAGCATAAGGACGTTGCCCCAAGAAAAAAGAGGTTGTTACAGTTCAAGCTATGATGATATATCCTTCGCTTGCTGTTGGTGTCTGAACAAATATAATACATGTTTCAGTCAGTTATTTAGACATGTTATGAAGGTGCAGAGAGTGTGATTAATGCAGACTAGACTCCAGAAACCAAGCAAACAGGCTAGTTGTGGCTTGTTTGTTTTTGAGGGGAAACACTTGGGCTCAGCTCTGAAAACCAGATTCTGAAGAGACCTCCTCCTGCTCCTTTCTCTCACACATTCCCACCTATGTGCATCACTCACTTCGTTAGACCAAAGCACTAGAATCCCCTTACCTATTCAAATCCCACAGGAAGTGCTATGTACTATTTTTCATTCATGAAATAAATATCCAGTCTTGATACCTCAGTCCTCACTTACCACTTGGAAAATACCAGGATTCCTGGGTTGGGCAGTCTGCATACAGAAGAAAGCCCACCAGAATACTCCCCTGGGCTACTGACCCCTCTATTGCTTAAAATGGTACTGCTGGCTCTTTGAAGGCTTTCCATCACCTGGCAAATCCCTCTTCAAAGGCTTGCTATCTCTGAAGGAAGTGTTGACACTGCTTGCAAGCTTGCAAGGGTTGCTTTAAATGTACTCAGCAAAGGAAGATAGAGCTGAGACAGGCATTAAACACCCTTTCACAATTTTCACATTTTGGGCAAGCTGATTTACTTGAAAGATATTTGCTCTGTTGAAGGTGCACAGTGCAAATCAGAGATAAAAGAATTTCTGCTCTTACACAACTCTCACATTAAATTGAGAGGATGTCTCCAGAGAATCACTTAGTGTTATTCGTATGGGAGCCCACCACTATAATAATTTCGAATATTGCTGTTGTCTGAGCTGGAGGTAGCTATAACTGCAGAAAGACACGTAAGAAATAGATGCTTCTTCCCCATACAGATTAGTGTTGTATTTACTTCAATTCCTGCAGGCAATTAGGACATAATGCAGAGAAAAGCAAATGCTGTTTTGTTTTTATTGCAGATAAAAGGTAGCAATGAGTCATACTTGGCTACCTTAATTTCTGTAAAGTGAAGAATGCTTGTATATCCATGCTTCTGTATTTATACCCAAAGATAAGTCAGGAAATTATACAACCCAAATATTATGCATATCTCTTTACTGAAATGGTAACTGCTGGGCCTTTAATTACATAGCTGGCATTTTGCAGACAGGCTGATTATATGTTGTATACCATACATAGGTAATTAGTTATCAGCTATATTTGTGACTTTGCCAGAGAATGTTGTTATTTAGTCAGTATAGAGCTTCCTTTCAGTACTAATCACAGTCATATTCTTAGTGCTTTTATGGGAGGAAACAAGTCAGCATTGAGGGCCTGCATCCCAGAATAGTTCTGGCTTGACGTTAGAGACATGAAACAAATAGACTGTGGGAAGGAATTTTCAATATCAGTGTTGCACAAACCTTAAAAGTTTTATGGATATCCTTAAAGTAATTATCTAAAAGTTCAAACATTTATTCACAGTTGAGCTGGCTGAAATTTTCCCTGTGAAGCACTGTTTTGCTGACTGGAAAATGGCTGCTGGATGACAGACTTCTTCCTAAAATACAATTACTATTGCGAGAAATTGGACAACTAGTTCTTCAGGAAAAACAAACAAACAAAACACACAACACTGAAAAATATGCCTCTTTATGTTTGCCAAAATGTGAGAAAAATGGTTCAGGTGTTTTCAAAATTGTATGTCACTTTTTTAAAGAAAAAAGAGGAAAACAAAATCTGAATATTGAGGACAAAACATCCAACATGCTCCCCTAAAGTATATTACAATTGACACAAACCAATTCATATGGAACTCTTACAAGAGCAGGTATTTCCTCTTGACATTCCTAGAACCTTTGGCAGGGCCAGAAGGTCATTTGGGTTGAAAACTCCATCCCTCATGACAGAATTTTGAAAATAAAATATCCCTCAAATGAAAGTACCCCTCCAATACTTCTTTTTGATATCTTCAATACCAAAAAGAAATAAGGTCTTATTTATCTGCAGTTTTGTTGCTTCTCATTTTGCTGTGATTCTGCTGATAGCAACTTCACAATTAACAGAAGGAATGGCAGATACCAAGTGATTCAGTTTTCCTCAGGTATCTCAGCAGTACAGTTTGCTTTCCCCAAATGCTCTCATGTTATTCTTCAGTAAAAATTTATTCTTTGGAAACAAAGCACAGACTTTTGTATGGCAGCATCAACCTGTCTCCACTTTCTGTACTCATTTTCTCCTTCTTCCTATCTATGGTCATCCTTTTCCTCCCTTGTGTCTTTAGCTCATCCTCCTGCATCTTCCAGTAGTTCTTTCATTTTTATGCTTTCATAGCAAGAACTAAAGCTCTGTCTGTATTTCTCTCTTGTATGATTCAGAGATCCTCAAGTTCCACATGTCCTGTTGCTTCACTGCTACTTTTTTCCCTTCCAATATGCCCAGTCAGACTCAGGAGCCTGCTTTATGCTTTTTGAAAGGTACTACTCCTCATGGAAAGGATTAGACTGAATTTGCATTGCATTTTTTGTAAAGTACTCATCAACTCATGATCAACAACAGCATTTTAGTGTTTGCTGCTACATTCCATTCAGGGACTGGAAATCACATGTGCCCTATTCAAATATAGTGTGCTGAACCCAAAAATTAATTTATAAAACAGATTAAGTATGCATAGGGATAAGGAAAAAGTGGCTATGAAGTGATCACAGACCAATAAGCATTCTTTAGCTTGCGTCTTAAAAAGTAATTATGACCAAACAGATGTAAGTCATATCAATAGTAAAAGTAACTCTGGCCAATAATTTTCCCATGTGCCATAAAATGAATGTACATCTTGCAGACCAAAATGCCCCAAAGAATTCTGATTTAGCCTATTCATTGCTATCAAGACCATAAATCCCATAAATCATCATAAATGTAGGTAACTCCAAAAGGTAACTGGAAACACACAAGGTCCAATTCCAAACTTGGATACAGAACTTTTGTTATTCCCTATATACTACAGCTATTAAAATTGGGAATTTTGCATGCATGAGACACATTTTCAGTTGTATGACCTTTTTGCTTCCTTCTAAACAATGAAACTGAGATCAGAATTTGGTTTATGTATGTACAGCATGACATATAGGTATATTACACTCAGCAACTGAAGAATATTTGAAATATTAACGAATGATACCCATGTATGATTACAGTACTATCTCAGAATTTACTTTACTTGCCCAAGGCTGGTGATTGCTCTGCTTAGTTTGTTATTAATATCCACTATAGCACCAACAAGCCTGAGCAACTTTATACCATTGCACAGGGAATACATGGTCTCATGCTCTTTCTGAAACCTAACTTTTATTCTGTGATCAAAAATTATGTGAGATGACTGAATTTTTTTATAATTTTGTACAGAAAGCTTTATGGAAATTAAATTCACATAAAAATGCCTTCTCTCCCTTTTAATCAGATAAGTAGCAGACTTACGGGTATTAATGGATGGCAGATGAAACCATTACTATAAAATAAGACTTCACTTTTTTAAAAAAAATAATTCTCAGGTTTGCCTTTTATGAAAAAAAATAATTTAAGTACATATTTTGATATGTAATCCTGTATCTCTTGTCTATCTGTACCTGGAGGTGTGTAAAGGAGATCTGTATCTCCTTTTGAGATTTCTTTTTACTTGTACTTGTGAAGTATCACAAAGCATCTTCTGAATCATAAGCTTTAAGTATTATTTTTTTCATTTAACACTTTTTAACATCTTTCATTTTAGCTCTACAAGAAAGATTCTGAAGTTCCTGAAAGGGCTTGTATATCAAGTGTTTCCTGATGAGTAAACATGACTGAAGGGTGTGAAGACAGGATGCGCCTAGTGTGAGAAATCACATTTACACTCTATCTGTCATACCAAAATCACAGCTGAAAGCATAGCTAATTTATTATCAGAGAAAAGGCAATTGTCTAGGGCAGACAACTATCAAAGTGAATCTATGAGAGCATCAAAGAGTGTGGGGCTGTGTGCTCCCCTCAAGTGCACAGCAAGCATACACCCACCCATCCCTTAGCGCACAGGAACTGTTAATTTTTATGTAGCATTCCCGTTGCTGATTCAGTTAAGAGGACAGCTTCACTGACTATACAAATTAACAATGTGCTTCAAATTTAGAGTATGGCACATTGAAAAAATTACAGAAAAGCAACATTTGCATTTCTTCTGGCTACTAAAAAAACATTTGTTTGTATTATGATTTTCAAATTATGAGTTAAGACACCATTAATGCATGAAGTCATGCAGGTTTTATACTCTGTTACCCTAGACATAATCTTCATTTCTAATGCATACAAATACATATGATACATCAATAGACGGTGTGGATAATTCAACGTAGTAAAGCTTTCATTTAAGTTTTCTGAGGTGATAATTAAAATAACCAGCTGTACTGAAATTTGGAAATTATAACAATAAAATAAAAGTTTTTTAAATTTTTGATGACCTATTCTATTTTAAAATACAGCTGTGAAAAATACCTCATGTGCCTTCGGCTCAAATACAGACACTCTGCAACTGACTATGCAGCACACATCTGTCCTATTAAACTACTATTTCAGTTTAAAATTATTGTAAGATGCCCTTAAACTATAAGCACATGAATATTTTTGCTGCTACCAGAGCTATTATGAATCTGGAGACTGATGGACAGAATTTTTGAAGGCATGAAATTCAAGGGACACATTTTTCACAGAAGTCATATCAATAACAGAGATAAACACACTTTTTCATACCAAAGCTTAAAAGTATCACTTCCACAACTTGGAACTCGGACATTTCTAGCAGAACCTGGTATATTTAGTGTGCAAATTTCAGGAAGTATTGAATCGTTGATCTTTTCTTTCATATTTTCAAGTAAATATTACTTCATGTAAAGCCAACAAAATTTAGGAATTAAAGCAGGAATAAGGTACTGGAGTCTACATCATTTTAAAGGACAAAGGTTTTTTTGGTGGATGATTCTAAGATACTTTAGTCCCTGTATACATCAAGAACTGATTCATTGGCTTGAAGGACTGAAGAAGGTTTTCAAATGCTGAAAAAATGGCTAGTCACCCAACTGTCAAGGTCATGAGGCACCTACTTAAAAGTTTTTCAACATTTCTGACAAAAAAGTTCAAGAGCATGTAAGAAATCAGAGGATGACTTCATTTCTTGAGCCTTTATGAAAAGTTGTGTTGTGAACAATTAAACAGGCTTTATTCTTTTCCTGAAAACTACTAAGACAAGCAATTAAAAGATTTGCAGAAAACCCTCTCTCATAAGATTCTACCAGTCTACCAAAACTATGTGTTTCCATAAGTCCAAGCCATTGCTATGAGCAACACAAAACTGAAAGGTAGGTGAGAAAGGCACGGTTGTATTTTAATTAGCTGGTGATTAACGTGGGTGCAGATTGATTTCTGGGCTGATTCTTGATGCCTACATTCCAAAACAAAACAAACCGCTTAACATGTATGAAAATTGCAACTGAAACTTTAAATTAGAATGGCTTTTATATGTAAGTATGTAGATAGTTTACTGAAAACCACTGTAACTGCCTAAATACTTAAAGACGAGTCCTTAGGTAAATGGAATGCCAGCTCAGGGCTGCGTATTTCTGAAATCAAAACATCATTACTCCACTTGAACTAGAAGGTGACAGTCAAGGAAGGGAAGAACAATACTGCAAGGAATCCAAGTATGACTTTCAGAAAAGTCTCCTACAGCAGTTAACTGAAGGAAACTGGACGTTTCCTGTTACCTTTGCATACAAAGTAGTATGGTCTTCTATGGCATACACCCTAGAGTTAGACTGAGAAAATAATTTTCTGTTTGAATTGTAATACATTTAACTGCGATCCCAATTCTTCTTCTATTTACTTTGGCTGAGCACTGGGTGATAAGTTACTGCAAGAATCTTCATTACATCAGCCACATTCAGTTAAATACTCAGAACACAGAAGATGAAGACTGACTTTGAAATCAGGGTCTCTGTGCTGGCCACGGACCATTACAGGAAACCCTTATTTGGGAGTGCATCCAAATCCGATGATGTCAGCTGAGATGCCTCAGTGAGAGAGAGCTTAAGGTCACTTATGCAAAGAATAAAAAATGCCATGCAGGCTCTGTATCCAATTACAACAACAACAGTAAATTGCTCTGAACAAATTTGAGTCCACAGGTTAATTGGAGTAAACAAATCAAAAGGGAAAAAGCTGAATTTGTAATAAAAAAATGATTGTAAGATTGGAAAAGAACTTAGCAAGACCCTGAACTCTAACTGCTTGAAAAAATGCAGTAAAATTCTTCAGTGGCTTGAATATCACTAATTGTCCATTTGGAAGAACATTAGTGCAGGGCTTGGAAGACCTGTGCACTATCAGCCTGTAGCTTTTCATCTATTTTTGAGCAGGTCTGAGTAAACTAGGAATAGGAACTTAACTGGCTGCTGTGAGGATACTTTAAATCTTGGAAGGCATGCTATAATATGATAGCAGAACTTTGTGCAACAATGTCATAGTGATGTTTCTTTTTTGAAATTTACTTGCTGATGTAGGATTTTTATGACTTTAATATGCAAATGCTAGAAAAAAGTAATACTAATAAAAATATTACAGTTATCAATAATAATAATAAAGCATGTCAGTAATTTCCCTGAAATTATGATTCAATAAAGTTGCAATTTTTAACATTAAAGTTGCGCTTAGAAACTTACAGTTTCATTGGAAAACAATTTCTGCCAATCGAAAATTCAAGTGAGGATCCTGCTTTTGCCTGCCTAGGAAGCTTCTGTAGGGTTCATTTCCTGCTCGCAAAGACTTTGCGACACTAAAGTAAAAAATGCTTTTAAGACATGAAATTATTCATAACGATTTCCATTTTCTAGCCAGCACTAATAATACTACTAAACTATAAATGGATTCACAATAATTTGTGACATAATCAAGGCTGAGATGCTGGTTAATGTTAAATTTTGAAGTAATTCTGGCTCTGTCATGCTCTGACAAAGCTCACAAATCCAAACAGAACTTGAATCTAATGGGTGGCATTGAATTAAAAATTTGCACAGTTATCCTGACCTCATTTAAAAGCTGCTGATGTTCCCTTTACTCTTACAGAGCATATATTTGTTTGGTAAGAAAGCAAAGGTTTAGATTCCCAGTGCAGCAGCAGTTTCACTGAGAAGAACAGGGCGGATTTACACCAGCGGAGGCACTGGCTTATAAGCTTTGCAGATGCTTAATGCAGCCCTCAGGAATTTTTTACTTTCTGCAGCAAATAAGCCCACTAATATCATAATAGTTCAACATGGCCAATAGATATCAATTCTCCGGAAAGTCTGGTGAATACAGAAAGTGTTTTTTAAATCTATGTCTTAAGACAGTCAATATCTTCAAAAAGCAGAGCTCTTTGCGAAAAGTGAAGTTGATCTTTCTTCAAAATCATGTAAATCACAAACACTTGGTTTACCCACCACAGTCATTCTTAATATCTCCCAAGAGTTCTGGAAATAAGAAAACTGGTTTTGATGATCTAGGGAGGTGGTATAGTGAGAACTGACAAATCCATACTAAGGCTAAATGCCTCCTACAGTCTCAGGTGTGGAGTTGTTTATATGGTCACTTTCACATGACAAATTACTGGTACAAGTTTCATTAAACCATTAGCAATCATAATAATATATTTTAAAAATATTAGACATTAATTAGAGAGTCACATATAGCAAGGTTGGAAGGAATTTTAAGAGGGCATATAAAGTCCATCTCTCTCTGCCAAGGTTGCACCAAGTACACTGACTACAATCTGAATAATAAGAAAATAAAATTTAATGGGCAAAATATAAAAAGGGAAGATTAGTACATCAAGTTCTACTTCCATTTTAACACACATTTCAGTAGCAAAGAATTTGATTTCTGTAAGCTTCAGTTTCCTAGTCTAATAACAAGTTGGATTTACAGACAATACAATAGGAAGATTTCCATTCATTTTGCCAAGCGTGGTAGACTGAATTCGCTGGAATCTGACCTTAATGTGATCTACCAATTCATTTGCCAGAATCTTACATTATTAATATTATGCTCTTCTCAAACCAGCACCTGTTCTTGAGCTGTGTAAATGACTCCCTCTTGCCACTAATTTTGCTTTGGATATTGGCCAGAAAAGTTTTCCCTGTAAGGCCATGCTATTTCCTACTGCCTACCAACCTCTATTCCATAACAAGAGACTCCATTAACCTCAGAGAAACACATGCCCTGAGGTGTCTTTTGCACATAGTCACCAACCTGGCAGTATAAGCAGCTGCGTGCCCTGTGGCCTAATGGACTTCAATAATCAATGATGAGCTTCACGAAACTCTTACATGTCATACCTAGCATTCCCATAGCACAAGAAAAAAAAATCCTGAAATGAGGAATTTTTTTTTTTCTTGTCTTATTGGGTGCAAGAAAATAACTACATTAGAAAATAAGGTATTCAGCTTTCAAATAAGAACCTTTCTATATAATGCATGTTCACTGTTGCATTGTAACAACACTGTAGTGAAGCATAAGAGTTTGCAAACTAATTTGCACACAAGCTGTGAGCTGCTTTTGTAGCCTTGAAACTCGTAATGTGTAATATTTACTCTCACAATAGGTTTCAAAAATATGGATGGCTTAATTATAGCTTTAAATAATGAAATTCCTTACTCATACTGACAGATAAAGCACCTGAAAGCCCTGATTATGTACCGTAGCTGCAGCATGTCTTTGTGCTGTCATGCTGTAACTTCAATGTGTCTTAGTAAATTAGATCCGTAGGTCTTTCATGATGAAATAATTCTGCTATAATCCACCTTTCTTGTTGCTAAATTGCATCAAGAGAGCATGTCAGTTCAGGAACACTTGATGACTACAGTTAGGCAGCACTCTCTTTATTTTTTAACTTTATACTATAAAACTGCTCAGTTATGCATTTTTACACACTTGTTCATCACGTGCTTAAACATACGCATTTCTAGGCTTTGCTATTGCCAAAAGACTATCCAGATGTGGAAGGTAAATCCATGCAAAAACACCACCATGCTTTCTTTCTGAACTGCGGACATCCAGAAACCATGTCTCCGAGGCTGACATAAACAGCTCATGCATATAGATAAATGAATTTGTGTTTATTGACAACACACGCTATTCATCTCCTAACCTGCATTTGGAAGCATAAAGATGTCAGTCCTACCTTTGTGAAATGCTTTAAACACCACCTGAATGCTCCAAAGCCAACCTGCTTTTCTTGAAAGATAAACAACAGAGGCCCTAGGAAATTGTGCAAGTAATAGATTTTGCTCTTCAGCAACGTTTTCAAAACCAGTTTGTGCATGTTTTGTACAAACTCTGGTGGCATAACTAATAAATCAGGGACAGTGTGAAATATAAATATGAAAAGTAGCCGATAAATAAGAAAACCAATGTGACTATTCACCTTCACACGCATAGCTTGCTTGGGAATTTCTGTTCTAGGGTTTATATTTCTAGAGTTTCCAGAGTACTGTAGAAACAAGGCAAGTTAACAGACACCTTAATCCAGCTTTAGGCATATTAGTAATTCCACATCAAGATATTCTCTGTATAAGAAATTAAATTGATTTCGAGGCCTTCCCACAGTATGCTTTAAAAGCGTAACACTTCTCATTATTTCCTGCTGCTATAGCCAGTTTCTTTTTTTTTTTGTTTCTCTGATTTGATCGAAAAATAGGTGTCTCGGGGCCTAAAGGCCTTGCTGGTTGCAATAGTTCTAACTTCCCTAGGTAACGAGCATAACCACATATGTGAATAACAGTTTCCCATGTCAGAGCCAAAAGACAACACATAATAGGTATCGAATTCAGAAGAGTTGACCTAGCTCATCTTAAGTCTTTGGGAACAGTAGGCCAACATGAACAGGTATGAAAATCCTATACCATTATAAAAAAACTGACGTTGTCAGAAAAATGAGAAAACTGCAAAATGCAAAATACAAATACATGGAAACATGTCCAAATAATCTGAAGTAAATGCAAATAGATGAATTCTAAAGTATTTTCTGCAGGCAGCTCGGTTGCTCCTTAAGAGTCACAGAAGTTTTACAGAAGCACAGAGCAGTCACTGCATTTCATACTGGGCTGGTCTGAAGAAAACAGAAATGCACAAAACCAGGCCAATTAATAGGGAATAGTTCAGAGCTGGTCCAAAGGAATTTTTGTATGTCATAAAGCAAGTTCTTGCCAGTCACTGTGATTTGTTTGTCAAGATTTGCTTATTAGCAGTGATATTGCAGTTGCATTAAAAATCTATATTAAACAAGCTTCTTTCAATTGGAATCTCAAAGAATATTTTCAGCAGTTATCAGCACTGATGACTCATCCTTGTGTTAGCAAAAGCTGTTCAGAAGCAAGATGCTGAATAAAAATGTGCCAAAATAGCATTTCAAGATGGAAACTGGCAAATAAACTGTGTCAGAACAGACAGGCCTATAATGTAAGACACTTGGGGTGCAGTGGATGCTGCAAAGACTTTTTAAGTCCTGGAATTATTTCATCTCTGTTGCAGGATTAGCATGATTCATTTATCTCTTACTGGCTGTATATCAAAACACCTAACTTACTTCTTTCTGTAGTTTTATTAAAGATGTATGCACAGAGCAGTGCAGGTCTGCATACCAGTTTGTAAAGTAAGTGATTGACAGCACAAGAAACTCTTTTAAGCTTCAAGTAAAATTGAACAACTCCATCATAAAGAAAAAGTTAACTTTCATCAGGGCATCATGTTGGAAAGTATAGGATTGATAAGCCTGAGGTCTTTTATTTAGATGTGAAATTCAGTACTCAGAGATGATGAAAGCTTCTGCCCATCTCCTCTGTGTACCCTTAACCCTCTGGGACTGAGAATATCGTGTACGTTCCATAAATACTCACTCATTTTCTTTCTCTCTGAGCCTCTCAAGAAGGAAGCTGCTTAGGGCTTTCATAATGTGAATGATTGTCTTCTCAAAACTAGATTCACACAACTAATCTATTTCTAAAAATCCAGTATATAAGAACAACTTTCACTCATAAATGTAATTTAATGGAAATAGTTAATTTAACCAAGAAAAGTCCAGATACCAAATCCCTTTCATTTTGCCCTCTTATCATATAATATACATTTCTTCAAAAGTCAGTTCCTGCTCTATCATGTCCTTGCACAGTAGCTTATTTTAAGAAGTAAATGAGAACGAAGGATTTGACTAGACAAGACTCCTTTCTACAGGTAGAAGACCCTGTTGCGTGTGGTCAGTGAAGTGGTTAAATCCAAATGGAGGCCTTGCCTTGATCCTTTGGCATCAATGTGCACACACAGAAATAGAATGCATCATATTCAGATTTATCAAAACATCTTTCTCTAGTTCCTATTATTAAAGTAATTGTTTAGGGCTTTTCTACAATGAAAAGCACTGCAGGCTTATTTTGGATTATTCAAAGCAATTTATCTCATCTTAGAAAAGAAAAAAAATATAGATAAACACGCAGAAAGTTATTGCTGACTTAGAATGACTGCAGATCATGCAGTGCATTCCCTGTTTTTTAACGAGATCAATACCAATTTTGCCCATGGGCTGGAAGACTATTTTTAGGATGATAACATGGGTATAAAACAGAAAACAATTTTCCGTTGTGAATAAAAACAAGTACATGAAAAAAATTGTTCATCCCTGGCTAAGATCCCTTCTCCCACTCAAAAAAGTTAAATTAGGGGAAGGAAAAATACCTGTTGGCTTGACTATCCTTGGTATTACTATGAGAAATGTAATATCCATGATGAACATAGTGCGAAATACACTGTGCATTGTCCTATTTAATGTTATGTTTTCCACTGTCACCAAATGCTTGAATGCCTTGGTTCATTATTCAAACTATTATTTTGATTTGCTTCTGTGTGGGCTATAGAAAACAACAGTTAAAATGCACAGAAATTGAGAGAGAGTTCTCATTATATTAACCAGAAATAGGGAACACACAAGAATTGTCACTTATAACAGAAATTTGAGGATCAAAAGAGGATTTTCCTGTGGATGACAACGAGAGGAAGGGGCACTAGTTTGAACTTTTACAACAGAGTTGCTAACAGAGGTCTCCGAAGTGCTTTTGAAATATCTTTACATTGAAAGAAAAAGAAGTAAGACGACTTGATTTTTTTTTTTTTTTTAACATCTGTAGGGTGAAATTCTGCCCTTGTCAAAATCAATGAATGTTTTCACACCGATTTCAACAGAACATCATTTCTAATACACAGGATTCAATTATAAATGGATCTCTTTTGCAGTCCTAGTACACTTGCATCAAGGAATTTGACAAGGCTGGACGTAGCACCAGTGGCTGAAGGGAAACGTGATCAGAGATGTAAGTTAAGAAGTTCACCAACTCACGAGTCTCCAAGGGTACTTTTGTGCTGTATGGAGCTCAGAAAGCTCAGCCTCCTACCAGACCCATCCCACGTGCAGTTATGTCCTGTGTGCAAAAGGAGGCTGTACAATCTGATCATTTTCTTAATACCACTTGCACGTCCATAAGGTGAGCATATAGGCATATGAGCATCCCAATAGAAGGGAACCCTAAAATAAATCATCACAAGTTTCTAAAAAAAAACAAAGAAACAACTTTTATATTTCATGTTATTCTTTGGTGGCCCAAATTTATATTTGGCTGCCTAAATCATTCACTTAAATTCAGATCTATGTTTCTACCCGTTTGAGACAATTAGATGACGATTTAGGTGCCTTTTACTGACTTTGGTGACAAAACTTTTTGTAACAGGTTCTCGGGTTTAAAGAGTGTCTTACAGTTAAGTATAAGAAAAGAAATGATAAAAAAGTTGACAAACACATTGTGATACTCAATTTAAACTTTCGCATAGTAAACCTCAGAAAAAAGGTAATGATTCTGAAACAAAGGAAACACCTGCACTTCCAAGGATATGGGAATAAGTAAAAGGAAAGAACAACCTCTATAACAATATAAGCAATATATAACAATAAGCTCACATTCTTGGCCAGTGCGTTGAAGGACTGAATAGTCTTGTGGACTAAGTAGAGCCTAAAGCAGCTGGTATAATAAATTTTACTACTCTGCAGTAAAAATTATAAATGATTTCACTAGTTTATGCTTCACCCTGTTCCAAGGTCACTGGCTTTCTCCCAGCAAAAACAAGCTACAGATTGTTGTCACAATCATAAAGTGAGCTCAGCAATAAAGAACTCTTCTTACTCTACTACAGCTGTGCTTGGTACCAACCCTTGAACCGTCTTCCAGAGTCATATACGCAATGTTGTCTACAGCATCCCATAAAAAAGTGCAGTGCAGGCAGTGAGAAACTGTACAACAGTTAGGTACAGCTTAATTCCCGTGCTTTTTCAAAAAAAAAAACAAAACAAAGGAATTTGAGGATATGCTACTGCAGAATGAACAATTCTGAAGGTGAGATTTCCAGAGGTATTTCAGTATCTAAATATGCAAATAATCAACTGGCAGGATTTTCAGAAGTGTCTACAGCACTTAATCTACTTTTGAAAATCTAGCCCTAGCTTCTCTTCATATTGAGATCCAGAGGAGTTTGTAGTGGAATGCTAACTTGCTTTTTGATGTGGTTTTAAGACATCCTGTGCTTCCTAAGGTAGACCACTCTAGGTAGATAGTTAGAAGCTGGTGTAATTTTACGACTTTGAAGTGAAAATTTATGACTGCCTTGTCTTCAAAACCATGCAAGTTTCTTACCAGCCCGTTATTCACATGTTTTATTTTCAGTTTCTTTTAATTTATTCTAACATATATTGAAGAGGTGAAGAAGCAATCTTTACCAGGCCCCTTCATGACAAAACTTACAACAGTATCACCATGAGAATATAAATTAATCATCACGGAAGTCTGGTCCCATAACCCATAACAAACTTCACTTATACTTTAATCTTACATTCTCTTTCAGTTAGAAAGAGCAGTTGAAAATATACTGTGGAAATCAATTGTCCGTAGCTGAATGAAAGGAAATAAATGATGTGACCTAAAAAATCTTTTCTATCTCTAGTTTCCACCATCTAGGAGTTTTCAATAGTAGTTAGGAAGGTTCTCCCTTCAGTGCCTAACTACAGCTCAACTTTTCTGTAGTGTTACAGTTTGGGAGCATATTTTAGCTTACACAAATGATTATTGGCAGACAATGAAATACAGAGTTCAGAACCAAACAATAGAAATTAAAAGAGTTCATGTATCAGGCACTACTTTGGACTGCCTTTAGTATATGGTCTTGCTGAGATGGCTTCAACAAAATATCTTCTCTCCAGAAACATAACTCAGAGTACAATCAATTGAATCTTAAAATATCTCCAAGGACTTATTTAGTCATCCCTAGTTGAAATCTTTGGGTTCCTGTCACCAGATATTTGGGATTCTACTTAAATGTCAGCCGAAGATGTGAGAAGCTGTCTGCTGGTGCAACTCCCCTACGTTTATTAATTTCAGACAAAATCTTTAGACTTGTCCAAGGTATTCTTTATCCCTACTTAGAGAAAAAATAACACTTGTAATTAACTAGTTAGATACACACACTCTTAGCATGTTGTTTTCAAACAATGCACCCTTAAATTCATACACATCTCCAAAATCAACGGACAATCCAGAATTAGATTTCTGAGATGAGCAGCACTTTCTGCAAGGAAATGATACTGTCAAAGTAGAAACATAAAGAGTATATGTTGCTCCTCAATGACATGGATGCTAATCAAATTCCAGTGCAAGGCTAATCACACACAAAAATTTGCTTGATATGAAAAAACAGTAATTCAGGGTACACTGTCTTTTTTGTGATAAAAGAAAGAAAAAGATAATTGGCATTCCCATACTTTCCAGTTTATGTCATTTTTCCTGACTATTTTTTTAGAAGTATGGAAATGATATGGAGAAAGTAGAGTAAGAATAAAGTAATTGTAGATAGCAATAGAGATGAAAAAGTTCTTTCACATAATCAAATACATCCCCTGTCAACAGAAAATTATCATTGACAGTACATTTTCCAGTATTTTGTCACAGCTAAGTTACAAGAGTTACTACACACAAATTTCATTTATTGAGGGGCCATTAGTCCTTTCTCATTGTAAGGATATAGAAGAGAAGTTGATTGCGTTCAACTTTCTAAGTCAAAATACTTTACATAAACTTTGTATTATCATTAATTTAGATGCTTAGTATACAGTTTAGAAATACAAATCCATCTTTAGCACTCAGAACAGCATTATCTGAGCTGACATCAGTTACTAATGACTCGTAATCTTCAATACGATTTAATGTAAATTTACCCCTTTCTAGACACTGTTAAGATTTCATATCAAGTACAGCAGAATGATTCCAAACTGGTTAATGGAAAAGAAAAGCAAGTGCTATGATCATCACGAGGTTTCTCACCACATTCATCTCATAATCACGACAAAGATCACCTTTTTATATGCATTTTGAAGGTGAATTAGGAAAGTAACCATTCCTATATCTACATCTTCAATATCATAGTTTGGACTCAAAGACATGAAGAAACTTTCTTTGAGAAAATAATACTTTGCTGAAGTCTGTCTTCTTTCATTCAAATGATTCTTATCCTGCTTAGAATTAATAAATCTATGAAAGGCAACTCTTAGCTCTTTAATAATAATTTTCTTGCGATATAGTCTTCATAATAAGGAGAAATTACATACAGCACAGCAGATGAAAGTAAAAGTCTGTAGATTAGATTTACAATACATTACAAATGCCTTTCTGTGTGTCAGCATACTCTTTATTGAATAGGTTTCCACCACTTCCATTGTGCTGATAAAGTAGATTTTTTAAAATGATAAACGGAAAAGTTTTAGGGAACTATATGCAATGTCATGTCTCTATCCATTGCCAGAGGATATAAACTTCTACTTACATTTAAAATGACTCAATTAAAAAACCTACTGTATAAAATGACTCAACCAAGTTAACTCATTTATCTCTTTTTATGTGGATCTCAATTAGAGTCGTAACAGTTACAAGTTGCAACATAATTGCAATAGACTTCCAGTTTCCCAAAGCAGTTATACTAAGATTTAGGTTGTTCTCTATGATTTCTAAAGGGGATGAAGAGAAGGATGGGTTACAGATAAAAGAAAACCCCAGGTACCTGATCCAGTTTCCAGTGGAACTCCGCAGGACGAAAGGTGTCGGCCTGATCAAAGTCTTTGCGTAACAGAAATACTAATCGGCAGTTGTGCACGTACAGGGCATAGTGATGTCGGTTCATCTCTGAAAGGAGGGACCAATAAGATCAGTGATCTGAACTATCATCAACACTTGTTTAGGTGAATGTGTCTGAAAGCATTATACACCTAAAATACAAAACCCAACCAAATAAACCCCCCCAAAAGGATTGACTTTTCTCAATATCATGGATCATTATGGTTCTCGGGGAAACCGCATATGGTAAGCAACTTCCTAAATTACGCTGTATTAGTTTTGTTTATGGAAGCGTTATGTCCAAACTAATAAATAAAATCTAAATCAATATTTAATCTAACTAGTTTCAATGAAGAATTAGAACACTTTTTCCCAATCTAAATAATAATAATAATAAAAACCTAATTTAATTATTTTAACAATCAATTGCTACAAAATCTACAGATGCAATCACAGAGATTATCCAAGAAGAGAACCAGTGTTTGAAACTTAGGCAGACATCAGTCCCCACAATAAGTTCTCAAGCCACAATGCTTAAAGTGGCACCATTCGAGCTTAGTCACTTTTTTTTCAGACCAAATTAAATGAGGAGAGACGGTAACACACTACTAACTTTGTTATGCCCTTTGCCTAACATTTTTTCAATACACAGACTCACCTGTCTTGTCAGAGTTGCAGAGAATAGTCTCTTTCTCAGCTCTTAATCCTGGACTAGGTCCGTGTTTCATCCACAGAGTGATGGTGAATTGATCAGTCAAATTCTTCGGGACTATTCCATCTGGGATTTTGGCTCCTTGCTTTCCATCAAATTTAAAAATCATGTCATTGTTATCCATGAGAAGCCCAGCTGTCCAGTTAGTTTTTGCACTAGGAGATGGTAACAGGTCAATGGCACCTGAGGAAGCTCCTGCAAATGATATATAATGAATAACATGATGAGAGACTAATGAAAAAGCTGTGAAGATTAATTTAATATAGGCCAGGGTTCCGATTCACACTCTTTAGATTATTTTTATTACCAAAATGGTCCTACTAGCTTCACTGTCAAATCACATACACATTGATAAAATACCGACCATAGCAAGCCAATAAGAGTTCTCTAAATTAAATATATTGCACAGCAAACTATAGAAAATATTTTGAAGTTACCTTTCTTGAAACTGCTCATTATTTTCTAAAATTCATTGATGACATTTCTTCAGTTGCTTCAAGAACTGCTAAGACTAAACCCAAATTTTCTACATCCAGCTGGGAAGATTTACATCTT